>NW_008795322.1:654683-679977 GCF_000699145.1 Aptenodytes forsteri | reverse complement strand
GACCTGCTGGCCACGCTTCTTGTGATGCAGCCCAGGATACGGTTGGCCTTCTGGGCTGTGAGCGTGCATTGCCGGGTCATGTTGAGCTTCTCATCAACCAACATCCCCAAGTCCTTCTCCGCAGGGCTGCTCTCAATCCATTCTCTGCCCAGCCTATATTTGTGCTTGCGATTGCCCCGACCCATGTGCAGGACCTTGCACTTGGGAAGGTGCAACTTGCACTTGCACATACGGAGCCTTTATTACGTAGTGCCTGATACTGAAGTGTGCTTAGCATTATTAGTAAATCATAGTATTTTATGATAAGCACATGGCTTATTCATCTGCCTTTTTTATAGTGCAGCTTTTGCAAAGCTGCCCAAGTTAATTCTGATACAGAAGGCCTGTGTGAAAATAGAAGCATTTCATTAAGAATACATTAAAAGGATACTAAAGTGATGAAAATATGCCAGTAATGAATCTCCACAATTAATGGCCCAAATTAATGAAGGTTTCTCGATTCAGGAATGAAATAAGAGCTTCTAGAATACTTGCTCACAGATATCTAGCTTTCAGTCCCAGAAAAGAGAGAATTAATTTATGTCGTTTTCAATGGATTAATGTTATTTGGCACAATTTGTAAAGTTCTTTCTTCTCTCTCATTCTTACGTATAGTATCAGACCTGTATGCTGAGAGCTATGAGAGGAAGTAGCGAGTAAAAGGAATGATGCATACATTATCCCTGCTTCTAGTTAAGTATCCTGTGCATCTGCAGATTCAGTTAGTTTTGGAAATAGGAGAAAGTGCTGGGATAGCAATATTTTTTCAGATGTTTTTACGTGGAGGTTTAATATGCATAGCCTGTCTTCACTATACCTGTATGCAGTAGACTGAAATGGATCTTTTATGAAAATGCATTTATTTTGCATTATCCCTGAATAAGCTTTATCATGTGAATACATTTTAGGTTAAAGCAGGAAGACAAATCCAGGACAGTTATATTTAAAGGAATTCCACATCTGATTTACGTTGCTGGAAAATAATTACAATCTTACTGATAAGTTAATGTTTAATTTTTTTAAAAATCATAATGCTTACGAATAATAGGTTAAATAGTCTTTGTTTAAATCTTGGACAGAAATTTTAATAACCTATATGTATTTCACATTATCCCATATACTACATGTAGTTTATGCACGGCTGGCAAAGATGTGATGTTTGGTCATCCCAATTTCTGTCTCTTCTTATCTAATTTACCTTCAGGTGATGAGGTTGGATATTTATGTTTATTAGAAGTGATCCACAGGTGGAGATGCCTAACACTGTAGGCATATCCTGAGATTGGTAGCTTATCAGTGTGGGGCACCAACTCTTACCAAGGCAATCAGTGTTGTTATAACATGAATCATCCATAATTAGAGATAGTAAAAAGTTGAGATTTCTGCAGCAGAAGAGATGCTAACGTCAAATTCAAACTTTCAAAATATTGTGGGGAAATAGAGAGGAAACAGAGCTTCCTATTTACTTGTAGTTATCAGCAATGCCAAAGACTTAGAAGAACCAGGAATTCCAGAGGAAGAGCTATTACTTTAGTCTACAGAGGCTCATGGAAGTTCAGGAGTGTAGGAAGTTGCAGGTGACCATTGTTTGAAAAATTCAGAGCACCCTTAGTGCCAGTACTGGAGTAGCATCAGGACTTTGATGAGGGTGCTACCACAGCAGCTCTTTTTCTTTCATTGTTATTGATAGCACAGTATTAAAGGACACTGTTTCTGCTTTCTACGTTTCAGATGTGGTAGAACAATGCTTGGGCTGATTCCATGTTACCCAGTGTTTTTGTAAAATCAGTATTTTAAGCTTGGTGTTCTTGCCAAATTCCAAACACGATTGTTCTTTCCTTTCAGTTTCAGTCAGTGAGTAGGTATTCTCATTATCAAGTTTTGCCTAGTGCTGCTGAATGTACTACTCTGGTGGCTGGATATCAGGAACCTGTCTCTGAACTAATTTTTAGAGAAAAAAATTGGTACTGTTTGAGTAAAGCTGCACGTTACGGCTGAGCCTGCTGAAAGGGGAAATCCATCTCCTCCCACCCTTCCTTCGTGCTGGCTCTGTTGCTTGTTGGACCATTTTTTAGCCAATTCCATTTGCTATACCCAGCAGAACGGTTTTAATTTTTTATTTGCTGGGTTATTTCTACTGGTGTAGAAGGCTTTAAGGCATGTAGAAACGGATCAAAACACCAGACCATATTATCCAAATGCTTATCAGGATACATCTGGGTAAAAACTGCTGAGATATTGGCTCTGCTAGAATTAGTTACTTCTGTCTGTACCTTTTTAGTTTTCCTGTAGGCCTTTCCACGCACCACCCTCCCCCCCACCTTAATCAGGTCTTTCCTACTCCGTTTCCATTCTCTTTGTGCCAGGGTCCCATCTCCCAAATGTTGCTGTCCTCCTTTTTAAGGAAACTTGGGCCAATATTATGTCTATATTTTCCTTGCTGTTTCTCTTGCGGTATACGTACATATATATACTTTCTTTCCTCTGGGCTCACTTCTAGCTCCTGGGCACATAACTAGCTTCTCAGTACTTCTGTCACTTCCAGTGTGTGAGCTTCAGGCATAGCCCAGCTCCTGGAAGGGATTAACCTGGTGAGTTTCCCTGACAGACAACGTGACTGTCATAGCAGAACGGGGACACAAGTTCCCCACCCTCAGCTTCTGAAGCCTGTTAGCCTTTCTCAAAGGACAATAGTAGTAGTACAGCAAAACCCCATGAATACTGTACTTTTCTCAGGCTAATATATCCTGTTCCTCAGGAGGGATAATTACAGCAAGCTCAGCTAGAGCATCGTGCCGTGTAATATACCCACAGAGATGTATACACAAGGCTCCGTGACTGGAGAAGGGCGTGCTTTCCTGCCGGGGGAGTCCTGCTTGACTGTGGTGACGGGCAAAGCTAAATGTAGCTGCCTTGGAGCAAGTTACTACCACGTTCTCTTTGTTAGTATATTTCTAGATACTGAGTCATTTTATATTTGTTTCTACTTAGAAATACCTGATTTGTCCCCAGAAGTGTGTATGTATGTATAGCTATAAAACATATACATTAAAATATGATGGATATATATTTATAAGATTACACTGGAAAGATTTAAATGAGATGTATTTAATATTTGAAGTACAAATATTTAATAACATTTTTTATAATTAAGGAATTCAAAATAGCTATTTTCTCTCCTTTGCCATTTGTTAGAATGAACTGATCCCGTGCCATTTTCTCTCCATTTAGTACAGTCTCTACTGTGAAAATGTATTTTGAGACATTTTCATTATTTCAGATGCACAAGGAAAGACTAATCAGCTAATGTTAGAAGACTAACAACATTCAAATGCAACAACAGATGGCACTAGGAATATTGCTTGAATAGGGAGTTTAAGATGAGGCTCAGAACTCCACATACATTTCTGCCTAGGTTGCAGCACATGCCTCTTGATGTACAGCTGCTTTTGTCTGCAGATCCCAGTTATATTTAGGCATTTGCAAAACTAAAAATGATGAAGTGAAAACCAAAATGAGTATTGATTTAAATATCAGAACATGATATGGTTACCAGTTATTAGAGTATGGAATGTTTACATTGAACTATATTACTGTAGTTGCTATAAGGAGAACTGGCAATTGCCTGTTCATTATTAATGTCAACTTACATGTATCCTAACTTTGCAAAAACCTAACAATTTGGATTACAATTCTCTAACCAAGTATCAAGGTCCAGAAAATATTTCCTTTTTATTGTGTTTTCAGAGTATCATCTAAAATGCTCTGCACGCGTACAAGAACAAGGGAAGGAAATAATGTATTCTTTGCTGCAGTTAAAACAGAAAGAACCCACTGGGTACTTTCCTTTGAGAAGGCTTGGCACTGCTAGTTTATGCAATAGGGAGTTGGTATTTGGCAGAGACAGCCATTTGTCTCTTTGTTGTTTCCTTCAACTCTTGACATTTTTAGACTTTTGAAAATGTTCATTTATTAGATGTTCTGTACAGACTTCTTAATATGTGGCCACTGAATCCTTGAATTATGTCCTCCAGCCTGAACCTGCTCCAAACCCTCAAAACATACTTGGATTTATGGATATGTACAATATCTGGCCATGTTGTACCATTCTCAAAGACTGATCAATCAAGCTATCCACAGTCTAGAACTGCACGAGCTCTGCAGACGCCTTGTAATTCATACTTTATTGCATGGGAATTAAAATGGATTTATAGAAATACCTCAGCTTTAGGCAGTGGCTGTCCTGTTTGACCAATGCAGCTCGAATTGAAATTAATTATAAAGGAATAGAAGTGTCTCACAGAGTGTGTCATAGATTGGGATGAGTTGAGGTTCAATGGACCTGTAGTGGAGGATTGAATTTGGGAGCAGGGAAGAAAGAGGCTGAACATTGAAGCTTAGGGCTGAAAATACATTTTTTTCCCTAGATTCCATGAAAAGGTAACACTGGAATTTTGTTTCATGAAATATGTTAGCATAGCTCAGAATTCTTATTCCGATTTGGACTAAAGTAAAAAATTGGATTTGAGAATTCTAAGTTTTTGCCTCCTCCAATAGAGTCCTTAATTACAGATTTCCTTACTGTTTCTTAGCCAAATCGAGTAAGACTGGCACGACATGGAAACACAGAGTAGTATTCTTAGCGAAAGTGTCATTAATTAGAGTTAACTGCAAGTTCAATGTCTGGTCCTAAAACAAAGTTGAACAATATATTTGGTAAAGAGTAGGGGCAAAACATCTGAAATGATGTGTTGTGCAAGTCCCTCAATGAGGCAACTTGAACTCTTTAATATTATATTACAATGTCAATCGGTGTCAGATTCAGGTCAACTTTAGCATGGAGTTTGAGATAGCATATGATATCTTATAAGTGAGTATTATAGTTTGTATACCTGATATAGGCAAGTAACTGATCTTTATTACTGCAGTATGAGTTGCTTCAGCATTCAGTGTCTTTGAAAGTCAACCTGCTGATTTTTAATACAGGCGTACATGCTGAAATTTTAGGCTCACCTGTAAGGACAGGCTGGTGTGAAGATATTTGCAGATTTCCATGAAGCTACAAGAATTTTGAGTGCTTGAGGATATGGTCTAAATTGCTAGAAATACAATATGCAATCAAAATTACTAATACTAAAATAACTGTAAGATGCTTTGAGCATTAAATACCTTATTGCGATCTTTGTCAGTAATTAAGTTATCTACTTAAGCATTAACTAAGATCAACTCAACTATTAAATGAGTCTCTTGCTGAAAGTACACATTTTCTTTTACAGTGGTGCTGAAACACTGGATGTCATTTATCTGGTTCTCCTCTTACATTGACATCATCACTCCAGTCTCTGAATGTTTTCCAAGCATATATTATATATTCCTCTGAATCAGAAACTTTGTCAGTGAAATGATTAAAAGATGAAAGCTAACATTTTAGACAGATTTAGCATTTGAATTGGTTACAAAGGTAAGTCCATTTTTTAATGACGAATAAGTGTCAAAATTAAAAATGTTGAAAAATGCTTGAAGTTCAGTGAGAATTCTTGTGAACAATATCTGGAACTCTTTAAATGTTTCAAAACTTCATTTGCTGAATGTCATCATTTTCCTACTATGTTTTTATAAGTTTTAGTCTATTGATTTATATATGCATTAAAAGATATTTTAAAAATTTTCTAAGCTATTTCATGAGTTCTTATGTATATATGCATCATATGAAATATACGCATAATATGCCATAGCACAATAGTATATATGTAGTATTTAATTTGATATTTAAGTTTTATCTTAGAAGTCATTATGACACTTCATCACATTAGTTTGGAATTAAATCTGGTCTGTTAATGCTTTATTTTGGTTAGGTTTTTTTTCTACCCAGTCACTCTGAAAATACTAGAAATAACAGCTTTATTTCAGGAAGCACTGCAATATAAATTTGTATTTTTTACTCATATAAATATATATTTACTGATACGCATCCATGGGTACAGCAACCTGCTACTTTGCATTAACCTGGCTCTGTCAGAAGGCTGGGTCTCAATATGATTCCTGAGGAAAGTAGTTCCAGAGATCACCACCATAAGTATGCTTTCGTACATTATTTACTTTATATATTAATCTTCTAAGCATTTGCTATTTATGTTTGTTAACTTCGTTAAAACATTAATATGCCTAATTCTAAGTGCATATAACTCATATACATAATACATATACATCGAATTTACATTGGAGCTTTATATTGCATCACTATGTATATGTTTTACTAATTTTACTTGCATAAGTGACGGCTTATTGACCAAAACAAAGTTTAACAGGCAAATGCTAGAATTTAACAAATAATATAAGTTTGTCATTCTTCTCTAACCAATAAATAATATAGCTCCAGCTTTTCTAAGTAATAAATTTCTGTAGATCTACATACCAATAAGAAACTTCATTTATGTCAGGCAAACTGCAAAAATTACCTGCTACTTCTATGAGCCTAGAAAAACCTGAGCAAGTTCAACAGAGGGCAGCTGCAATACAGAACAGCTTGAAAGATATTTTGAAAGATGTTTGAAAGATATTCTCTTCTTGCTGCTCTGAATGGGTGGCCGTAATGAAATAGCTTGACCTTTAACTCAGAGTGTTCCTATTTGTGTTGGTATGAAATGACTTGATCCATTAAAAAAAAAAAAAAGCAAACAAACTGAAATTAAGGCATGAAATTTAAAAATAAAACTTTTCTGTAGCCATTTTATGTAACTGAAGTATAGCTGAAAATATTAAATATAGTTTTCCTCAGTTGTCAAAGCAGATATGAATATGTCAGTTTCCCATAATCCATAAATTCAGATCTGCTCAGAACCCGAAATGGAGCCAAAGGTGGTTTTCATTCTAGCACTTCAGCATATGATCTGTGATCATTAAGCCTGTTAACTGACCCCTAAGTGTCATAGTTGGAGCTCACTACAGTTTTGAGCAATGTTTGAAAATTAATTTCTGAATTTGAAAAATTTGTTCCTGACCTCATTTCCCAAAGTTGCAAATGAAGAAATTTTGGAGCTGGCTATTAATTGCCTTAACCACTAGATTGTCACTCTGACCTCAGCGTGTTTCGATAGAAGGGTGGAAGGCTAGGGTATGAGAAGATCTGCATTCTTCACGGAGCTGAATTGTCTTCCTATTAAACAGGTGCAGCCCTTTTCAGTGGAGTTTTTCCTTTTTTTCCCCCACTGTAAAGTTAGGCCCTGAACAGTGATGGATTATGCTGGCAGCTATTATGACCTATTACGGTCTTTGCTAGAGCCTTTCTTTTACTTGTCTGATATCAGTGATTCTTACTGTATCTTCTGATTTCTGGAGAGAGCATACGGACAGAAACATACTGATTTGTGTAATATCATCTTTTTCCCTTTTTTTTTCTCTTTTACCACCTTTTTTCAAATATCATCTTTTTCCCTTTTTTTTCTTTTAACACCTTTTTTTCAGTTTTTCGCCGAATACAATAAAGTGGAAAGGATAGGAAAGAAAAGAAGAGAACAGATCCAAGGAAAATGTGGAAAGAGCTGTGCAGGGTAAAGATAAGAACTTCTGTTTTCCTCCTTTATTAACATTTTAAATACAGGTCCCGCTATCGCAGCAGGGTATATCTTGGTAATAACTTGTAGATCCAGCTGGGAATGGTAGCATCATAGAAAACAGGCCTATTTGACACGTTCTTTCCAAAGAAAGAATCATTAAATTCTCTCCCTTCTCTGTTCTTCTGCCATAGGAATTCTGCTTTATTGTCATGACTCATTGTGGAATTATTCAGATGACAACAGCTCTGGTATACACAGGCATAGTTTAACTGGTGACGGGTATTTTTCAAAGGAGCTTACATCTTAGCTGAATTTTGCCATTTCGTTCTCTGAGGCATATTATCTCTTATAAGCGCATAATATATCTGCCTGAGAGCAGGTACTCTATAAGAGCTTTATTTTAATTGTCGTCTCATTCTCAGTTGGCTAAACACAGCACTGCATAATAAAATCACTGCTGCACAAGTGCAGTTGTACTGACCGAAGATGTCATTCTTGAAAGCGCTGTTCACTTCAAATAGGGAGTTTCTGCTCAAGAGCAAAAATCCTGGGGCAGCAAAAAAACAAGAGGAAAAATCTTTACTTTTAATTACCTTGAAAACAGGCTTCTCAAAGCTTCAGTTTTCCCAACAGCCTGCCCACTAAGCAGTTGACAAGTACAGCACAGACAAAAAAAGGTTCTCTGACTGCAACAATTACTAGCCAGACCAGAGAAAAGCCCTAATGCAAACACAGATAGTGTGTCCCAGTAGCATTTCCTTGAATCTACACCAAAGCCGCTTTCAGCTACAACAGTAATATATAGATTTTTGACAGGGAAGTGATTTTTGATGGAGGTGGCAGTATCATGTAGCTTTCCTGCTCTTTTATCAGCATAGCAATGGAGCTGTCTTCTATCAAGAAAAAGGGAAAAATGCCAAGGGAAATAAAATCAACCAGGCAAACTTTTTACATTTGGACTGATGAGCTGTATGCCCTTGTTTGGAAAATTTAAGGCACTACAAGCTCAGAAGCCTTTTTGCCAATGCAGAGTTTTAAATGATCGTGCAAAGGCTTTTGTAAGATTGCTCGCAATTTTCTCTAATAAAACCAGTTCCGTTGTGAGTTTAACAAGTGCTTGTACTGTGTGTTATGTAGCAATACTGTAGAGACATCTTCTTAGATTTTGATGGCAGGGATCTCATAGCTATGGCTCTGTGGTTTTGCTTTGCTTTTGGAGGTTTTGAACAGAGATTTGACAGAGGTTGTGAGGGAGGGGATACTCAAGAAGTTAATCCTGGGGGAACCTCTGGTTCCAGGCACTTTAGGAAAAGAGATTTGGGAAAAGTTCAGATGTAGATTCATATCTAATCTTTCAAACTTGTCCATCTTATTAACTGAATTTTAAATTTAATTACATCTCGATATCTGAGCATCAGATGCTTTCCCTAGGCATTTCAGAACTGTACTACAAATACGAATTTTACGCAGACATTTTCTCAGTTCACTGATATGCTGGGGATGGAAGAATTTTAGTTGCAATAAACAGAACTAGGTTGAACTTGCCCTATCCCTGTTCCCAGCCATCTGGATTAATTTCTCTCATCTGATAATGAGCCCCCATCATCATTTATTCCTCTAGTAGATTTTTGGACCTGTTCTCAACTCTGCAATCTCTAATATTGCCTGAAGAGTTTACAAAGATAGCCTAGAAGGTAGCTGCAAAGGCATTCTCATTACTTTAATGAGTTTCTGACCACTGGTCCAGGCTATCAGCCCTATATTTAATTAAAGTAGCACAAGCTGTGTATCCACCAAATGTCTAGGTAAAGGTCAACAATCTCTTCCAGGCTCCAGCACTCTTGTAATTGTTGTTAGGACTGGAGGGAGGCTCTAAAGACAACAGAAACCAAGCTCAACTCGGGGCTTTTTAGGGATACTGTGGTCCTGTTCCTTTTCCTCTGTTCAGCTTGAACTGGCTCAGACAGCTAACTGCCTCCTCCCATCACTTTTTTGGGGAGATACTTAGCTGTTCAGCTCTCTGAAGCAGTTAATGGCCCATTCATATACATATCGGTGTCAGGACTAGGACGGGGATGAGGCTTCATGGATAAGGGTGAAGGAAAAAGAAAAGACCATCTCTGACTTGGATTATTTTAAGCTTCTGTAGAGCAGCACCTTTCAGCCTTCCACTCCAGCATGTGCACGTGTAATTTAGAGTTTTTGAAAAATCTTGATGCGGATGTTTTGCTATCTTCTATTTCTCCAGCTTTTCCCCCTGTTATGTCCTGAGGCAAATCCAGCAGAGGGGAAACAGATACCCCCACCCAGTCTGCTACCAAGTAAAAGGAGTGCTTTCGATGCTAAAGTAAGTAGGGTTTCTTCTTCAATACTCAGATTATTTTCTTTCTCATAAACAAACAAGAACCACTTTGACAGCAGGGAGATGGGGAAGCAGTGTTTACTTAGATCACAGAAGCTATCTAGGAAACTGAATTCCTTTTAAAGCATTATTTTCAATATTTAAAATTAATTGAGTAAGTGTTGAATGATCAGGACCATTTTACAAGAGGCTATAGTTCTGTTCTGATAGCTGAGGTTGTAGACGAGAGGTAATTAACATCTGCCAGCATAAAGGCAGGCATGGATTTTATTACAAGCATTACTTTCTGAGGACTCGAATGACTTTGACCTCAAAATGTTAATCTTACTGAACTCCAGAGCAAATATGAAATGTCAGGAAAATCCAAATAGATGTGTGGACTTTGAGTACTTAAATTAGTCTACCTTTAAACAGAAAGGGGTTTACAACTTATTAGCAGAGCTGTCCCTCAACTCTAATACGAACAGAAATGGTTATTCAAGATTCTGTGGTTGGCTGATAGAGAAATAAGAGCAGAGAAGGGTGATAACCTTCCATATTAATATGTGAACTACTGTTCAGAGTCTAGCTGCCTCGGGCAGAATAGTTACCTTTCTTTGAATTGATACATCTTTCCAGAGCCAGAAGACGACGCTTAGACACCTGAAGTCTGTGCCACCTATCCCCCTGTTTATCCCCTGTTATCATGAGATGTAAAGCTGCTTTTCTTGAGCTGTGTCCACAGCTGCCAATAGGTTTTACATATAGCTGAGCCTGTGGCTCTGCCTCTATACCTGACTGACTAGCAACAGATTGTCGTATACCATAACCAACTACGCTATAAACTAGTCAGCCTTGGCAACAGCTTGAGGAAAGCATAGCAAAAAGATTTAAGATTTAGTAGGAGGCAACTGGCCCTGTTTTGAGACAAATGGTTTCTTGGAAAAAATCAAGTTGTTTGAAGTGAACACCAGTACAAATCGTTTTGTAATCTTCTCTGGTAGCTGGATTTCAGTGGCTTTGTATAGTTTTATAAAGCCTGGTGGGATTCAGCTGGCGAGTAAGCTTTGTTTTTCTTAAAGGAAATGCCTACTATTTGTAGTATTTAGTTTAATATATATAGAACAAATATAAAACTACTTATCAATAAAAGCATTTGGTTTTGAACTACATCTTCAAAAATGATATGAATTTCCTTTCTTACATGTTTTGTGGGTGCAAATAGAAAACATCTTCCCTAAAGAATGAAATCTGCTTCACAAAAGTACAAAGACAGAACTGGAATTTTACCTGCTTATGGTAATTGATATTAACTGCTTGGGGATGCACTTTAAAAAGGCAACATAACTAGATATTTCCCTAATGCTGAAATACTATTACGCAAATCTGTTTCTAATGTGTTTGGGATCTTTTCATGCTATTCACTCTAAAGCTCTTCCTATTTCTTTGCTGCTGCTTGCCCCCTGCTGTTTTTGCTATTGTTCTCTGAAAGAAAACTTTTAGCAATCACACTTCTTTGATTTTTTTTTTTTTTTAAATCCATCTATCCATCCATGGAGGTACACATGTGCCTGTGTATACATATATGAAATCAAAGTGTATACATAAATAATTTCGTATGTAAGCTTCTTTTCATTCACCAAAGGGTACTGTGAAAAATGAATGGGAAATCATTGATGCTTGGTTTGAAATTAAATAAGATTTTCCTGTATTTAATATAACAAGGAACCATAAACCAACTAGATTAACCCGAATGCATTAGTACAGAAGTGCTATGTGGTAATCTTTTGAAGGTTCACATTAAAAAAGAAGGAAACCTGTTTCAACAAAGTGGGAATGCTTTTCCCTATAGTATCGTTTTTTAAGAGAGAACTGAAGACTTTGCTGTGCTCAAAAAACTGCACAGATATAGTTCTGTGACTAGTGGCATTCCCACTAGGAAAGTTTGCTATTGGTAAAGAAAAAGAAAAAGGTATTTTTGCTGTTGTTTTGTATTGATTTGGCAGCTAAGTAAACTCTTTTAGTAAACCTATTTGCAATGCCAGAGTGATCTTTTACTTTGGACTACTTGCAAAAATTTGCAGTCAGTTTTGCAGTTCCAGTTGGTGACCCCAACCTACAAATCTTTGTTGTAATATTATGGGCTCTATCCTTCTTAGGTCATAAAAATATCATATCTAGGGCAACATGGGTAGAATAAACAGGTTTGTCTGTTGGCTGCAACTCCCTAGATATTTTAAGTTTTGGAGAGGAAAAAGCATTCGGAGAGGACCATGTAGGATTTCCTTAGCCTTTTCCTTTCCATACGGAGTTTTTATGCCCTACTATGAGAACGTTCTCTCTTGAATAATACTAGTCAGTTCACTAATGGCACATCGTGCATCTTTGTTCTGAAGAAACCAATACAACATGTATCTGTTTCAAAAGCAGCTTGTGGAGATGGGTGTTTGTAAAAGCAATCTTGCTCTGTGCAGCTGCATTCGGCCTCAGTGCAGGATTCCCAATGCTGCTTTTCTGGGTTGATGCTTGAATTCCTATATAGTGCCCCGAGAGCTCCCTTGATCTTGACAAGAGTCCACTGCTGTTCTCATGCATGCACATGGAAAAGGTCTGTGAATTTCTTTGCAAATAACTTCACGACTTACGAAATTCTATTATTGCATACCTAGAATAAGAATTTATGAATAATTATTTGTCAGGTATTATGTCAGATAGGATTGATTATGTACTCTTGTTTTGTGGACGTAAGAGCTTTCTGCTGACTTAAGTTTCTGTGTGATATAAAGATGCAACATTCTTTTAAAAACACACATACTAGATGACATGGAACAGGCTGCCCAGGGAAGTGGTTGAGTCCCCATCCCTGGAGGTATTTAAAAGACGAGTAGATGAGGCGCTTAGGGACATGGTTTAGTGGGCCTGGTGGTGTTGGGTCGATGGTTGGACTTGATGATCTTAGAGGTCTTTTCCAACCTCAATGATTCTATGATTCTATGACATGTATTGTCCTTAGAGAAGTGGCCAAAGCTCATAACTATGTTTACAGGGTGACAAGGTACTTTTTTATGTAAGTCTGTGGATAAGGAAGTGATGCCATGAGGGAATGTGGGGCGGAATGAGCAAAAAGGGAACCATGCCACTCAGTAGCATGAAATCTAAAATTTATTTGCTAAGTGGGATGGGTTGAGTGGGTAGATAGCAATTTCTATTCTTTCTGTTCTAAGGTTTCTATTCTGTTATACTCACACACTTTACATGCACAGCAGTCAAAGCCCCTGTCCCTCTGGTCCAGGTTAGACAGGCTTCGTAGACACAGGGCAACAGGACGCTCCCTCTGACAGTTCAACATACCTCAGTGCTAGCTGGTGGTCTGACCTCTACGTCATGGTTCCACCTCAAGCTCATATTTCTGCATGGTGTAAGGTGTCTATATATGGAGATGGGTAATTCCATCTTCTTTTGAAATATTTAAGAAATATTTTGTTGGAAAATTTGGAACTGGCATAATTTGAGACGAACATTGGCTCTGGATCCTGAAGCTGGCTTTAAACATAGTAATAGGAGACATGTTCCTTTACAATTCTTTTCCACTCCTTAAAAAAAATAAGGGCTGGTCAGGTAATATATTCTGGTTTTCAGATTTTTTATTTTTTCTTTTACGTTATATCTAGCCTGGGAGACGAGCATTCTAAGTAAAGTCTTTCCATCAAATCCCTTGAGACTTTATGGTTTTTCGCTCTTAGCCTGATTTTGTCTTTCATGGAAGATGAAATTCCTGTGAACAATCACATGTGTTAAAGGAGTGAGAACTAGAAGACAGTTACTGGTATGATACACAAAAAATGCATTAAGGTTTGGACATAAACCTGGAGGAAGGAGGTGACTCATCCTTTAGTCACCTTGTTTTGAACCTATGCCAGGATTCAATATTGCAAAGTATAGCACACAAGTTCAGCTAATGTCTGGAGACACTCAGTGAGAGTAGCAACTTTTAATTCTGGATTTCCTGTCTTTGGTGGGTTTTACTCTGACCACTTATGTTATTTTAATGGAGACATTTCTATCTAATTTCCTTTGTTTCTTTTCAAACCATTAAAAAAAAACCAGAAAGGGGTGGTATTAATAATGTATTATGCCTGAGACTTTTTCAAACGTGATCAATGTTAATGGGATCATTGAGGCTCCTCTCTAGAGATTGGAATTACTCTTTAGAGCTGCTACAGATCAAGTTCTCCCTGAACGCTAAGTATGAAGCATAGCACACTATGGTTCGCTTGTGTTATCAGTGTCAATGGTGCTTTAACAGCCAGATCATTGACATTAGAGACTATCCATTCTAACGTAAAACTTTTTTTCCTATTAAATAAATAAAAAATGGCTCCACTTTTTTTTTTAAACAAATATCTTACATGGTAGACACCCGTGGAATATTTAACTGGCTCTGAAAACAAAAGAATTGAAAAGTTAAAAATAATTTTACTTGCAGATTTTGCAATATTATGCAGTGTTAATTAACATATCATCATAAAATGTCAGAGAACAGTATACCAGCCATACAAGGGGTGATGCATTTCTGATGTAGCGCAACAGGCCACACTGTATCATAACTTTCTCAAGGCAGAGATTTGTCTCTCCTGAATGGCTACAATGCTATTAGATTTTGAGAATTCGCATTGGAAGACAACAGGAATGACAAAAGATGTTTTGAACGTTCAGTTTAAAACATGAAGATCAGAACACATGCCTTTTCCATGGTTTCGGTGCAATTTCTGTGTGTTTTTTCCTTGGCATTGTTAAAGAGGTTTTCAATCTCGTTACCTTCATTTTTCAAATTGGGAAGTGTAACGTAACTGCACAGGTAATAATCAGTTTTGAATTAAGAATGAAGTAGAAATACCATTTAATCATCCAAGGTGTCTTTCCTAGGAATAGCCATCAATTATACTTATGTAGTTCATATATCACTTGGCCATTGAAATTTGCCCTGGTTTATGGCGGATTATTTCTAAGTATGCCTGAGTCTAGACTGAACTATCAGGGCATTTGTAATGGTGTCCAAAAACCAACTTGTAAAGAATGTAAGAGGAAGAAGGTGAAAGTGCCCACATCACAGGGGTAAAGAGCTTGGCAATACTTTCTGCCAGTCTGCAAAATAGGCCATTGTGCTGTGATTTGTTGAATTTTGGGAAGCATTTCCTTCTGGTGACAGAAATCTGCAAGGAAAAGCCTTCAGAAAGGCTCCCTGCAGGTCTCAGCAAGCCCCAAAGCATGTGCCTGGGGCGTCTGTGTGTATAGCAGCACTGCAAAGGACTAGAAGGAAACAGTGGTACAAGCCTCATACACATCCAGCAGATCAGTATTTTCCTCCACAGCGTATATAAAATATTTTCATGGCCAAATGTCTTCATGATACAGAAAAGCCCCAAAAGTTTATATTCATCTTTCATTGTTGCAGTAGTTTAGAGGTTTTTGAAGCTGAGTCTTCTTTCATGCCCGTCTCTTTTAATGAGGGCATTTTTTTCAGGGCTGGGCTAGCTGAGAAGCTGAGACAGCCAGCTGAGCAGCACTGAGCAGTTTCCATTTGAAATGAGGCTGTTGACAAAAGTTTAAGGGAATTGAAATGAAGTCTGAAATATCCTTCCTGCCTTCACCAGGATGTTTGGAAGCCCTAGGGTGCTACAGACTGTGAAAGATTAGTAATTAGAGGCTCACCTTCTGTATATTAATGAAAGGCTCAGAACTAAAGCTTTTAACATTGAAGGGATTGCTACATCCTGCATTTTTTACTTTGAGGTTTTTAGAAAAACTAACTGTGTCAGAGGGCATATCTAGCAAGTTACACTGAGAAAGTGACAGTATTGTTTAAGCACTTAGTCACGGTTTAAATGTGTGCTGTGCAAATCACTTCCAGTGCACTTCATACCTAGTCCGCAGCAGCACAGCTGTGCCAGTACTGGGCAGCTTCCTGTGGTCCTGCCAGTCGTGTAGGGATGATGGGGCGGGGGGTTCCTGTGGATGGCTATTACTGTCTTTTCTGTCTCTAAATATCATGTCCCATCTATCAGGAGATAGAATTAGGAGAGGACCGAACAACATTTCTTTAAACGTGAACTGGTACGATCCCTCTCTGCTCCCATGAAATGACTGGATAGCCTTTCTTCGCTGAATTTTTGGCTCTTTCTGCAGGATTTGATAACAGTCAAAGAAAGTCTCATACAGCACCTGTCTGTCATATATATTAATGTTTTGAATTTGAAAAAAAAAACCTCTTCTGTTTTGCTTTGGCTGTTTTCATGTAAAGAAAAAATAGATGAGTCAGTTAAAAAGAATTCAACCAGGTGTCAGTCAACTTCACCTATTTATAAACTTTACATATTTGTTATGGACTATTGTGAAATTTCTAGCCTTATTTCATTTTGACTTATACTGAAGAATAATATTTCACCTCTAAAAAATAAGACCAGATATATGCAATATCCAATCTACCCCTAATATCAGAAGGGTTTTCCCTCATCAAATACAAGTATTAACAGATGTCAGAGACTAAATTGATAACTCAGCACAATATTCTAGATTCTGTTCTCAAACATTTATACAGGGCCTGTCATTTCAAGAGCTACAGTTTCTGAAATGCAGATTAAAATAAAATTACTATGAAAGTGACTATTTTGATTGGAACATAGATTTCTCCTTCTACAGGAGAATGTCATGGTCTCGGATGTTATGGTTTGGATTTCCCACCAACACAAAAATTGAATTTGATATGAAGGCATAAGTTTGCTACCCTACAGAAAAACATGCCTCACGGACAGCTGCATTCTAGTACATTTTTGTATATCTCTGTGCGGAGACTGAATCCAGTTAAATATGGGAAGAAAAGAGGGTTTACATATTTTTCCATAAGAGCCAGGGAGTTGGTAGGTGTTGTGACCTCCCCTTTCATTTTTTGCTGGCCACAATAAATGGTTGGGCATATGATAGGAAATATTTTTTTCTAACTAAAGAGGTGAAATACCTTGCTTCTTCCTAATAGTAAGCAAAACTGAAAATCCTAAGTCTTTCTGTTCTGCTGCTGGGTGCAGTAGAGGCATGCCACCCCTGACTCAGGATAAATTAAAATACATCAAACAATTCACACTATGCATGGGAGGAGCAGCAATTCATCTAAAGGTGGCAAATCTGAGATGTGACAGGTATTAAAAAGGAAAGGCTAAGTGCAGAACCACATTTTTATTCCACTGTCTTTCCACACAGGTCATGAGATGCAGTCCGTTCATTCCCTCAGTACATCACCAAGTTAAATATATGCACAACCACTTTCAAAGCCACTCTTTCTCGCTTTTAATTTTATGTCAATCAGCAGTCACTGAGAAAGTCTAAATTCTTCCAAAAACAAGTGTTCATCTAAATTAAAATGCACTGTGTATTGTCTAATGTGAGAGTGTCTCAAACTCTTGTGGTATGGATAATGTCATAAATAATAGCAAGCTGTATTTCTAGAGTAGCTGGCTTCCCTAGCCTCTTTCTCTGCAGCACTGACTTCAGAAAGTAGAATCCTTTTTCATTTGTATTAATAAAAAAAAAAAAGGGGGGGAGCAGTGGTGGAATATGACTGTGAAAGTTAATGGAGCTAATTACATTCTTAGCAGTTAGATGCAGAGGAATGAAAAGGACAATTTGTGTAAGCAGAGAATTAGCTCTGATATTTTCTGAGTAACATCAGCAGTTTGAAGATAAAGGGCCGAATAGTCTATACTACTGAACTCTCACTTTTCAGAAATAGCATACAACATGTGGCAGGCTGGTGAGTACTGCAAAGGTCCAGGAAGAGGACTAAAATTTAAGCAAGCTGTAGGGTATCTACCAGTGTCAAGGGAGGAAAGGTCTTTAGTGATCTTAATAATGTGGTCATCTTACCAAGGACTCCTAAGTATTTCCTTAAGGCTCAAGCATGAAACATTCTTGTCCTCCCCTTCTTACAATCACGATCTAACTATTGGCTTTAGCAATTCAAGGCTTGGGAGAACAACCAAATTGTGAAAAGTCGTTTCTCCTGAATCAAATCCAGGAAATTCTAAAAGCTGACTTGGAAATGGCTTTCTTCCCTGCGGAGATTTCAAGGTTGCTTCAGTAGGGTTAAAGGAGCGTTTCCCTAGTGTCCAAGATGGACAGAACCATCTTAGCCCTGGCTTTAGCCTTTTAGCCTTCATTTGAAGTGAGACCTGTAGATCAAAATCTAAGAAGGGAATAATTACTATCACTGAAGGCAATCATATGAGAGTTGTAATAGAATTTCCCTGACACTATAAATTATACCAGATATTATTACCTCAGAACACAGTCTGTGAAGAACTTTTCAGGAAGAATCAAAATTAATTTATAAAATCTGTAATTAAAATGTTGAGGTCCTCTATGATTGCATTATCCTTCTCTTACATTTTTGCATAATACTCAAATTACTCTTTTCTTTCCTTAAATATGGCTGTCAAAAAGAGAGAAAAAAATCTAATAGATTAATTCTTCTTTCTGTCTTCCCTGATATTTTCCTTTTGATATTCCAGTAAAATTAGGGGCCTTGGTAATTGTCTTCTCTCTGTTTGAGAAGTTTAAAGGGTGATTATAAAAGAGAGAATTAGTAAGCTACAAATTAGCAAAATAATATGAGTTTATATATCAACTATTTAATATTTTAAAAGATCTGTTTTGTATAAAGAGTCTGCTAGTTAGAAACCTGACTGGAAGAACCTGGAGCACGAGGTAAGAAGTGGATTAACGCTTTCTGGATGATTGCTAACTTTGAGCATATTGCTCTACCTGTCCTTCAGTTTTACTGTTGTGACGAACCAGTTTTTGATGATAGTCTTAAAGAATATATATGGTAAGGATCGTTATAAGGTAGTGTGCAAAATCTCTGTATCTTCCTTTAAGATTTTCTGTAGAGTTTGAAGTCCCATCTTAGGCCTGCTTTCAAGCGTACAAGCATTTATTGCCCAGCATACTTCAGCAGGCTTCTGTAACTGTGGGCTCCTAGGATTAGCTTATGGTATGCTAATTAAATAGTAATAGTATATGTCATGTCAGAATGAATGGGCTGCATACCACCCTTAAAAGACTATCAGGAAGTAATTTACTACAGAGAGCCCCAAACTGGATGTTCTGCTGTCCTCGTTGTTAAGTGATGTCATGATAGCCCCTTTGCTAATTGTAGGCAGTACAAACGCTCCTCGCTCCTTGAGCTTGAGTTAAACAGAATCTGAATCTAAGCTGGTTTTGAGCTGAACAACTTTCAGAATTGTCAGCTCCACAATCATTAATCAGGGTATACAATACTGCGATTTTATGGTCAGGGAATGTTATTAATTTCAGGGGTACCACTCCATACTTCAGTCCACACTATTTGACTCCGAGACACCAAAAGATATTTGGAAACTCTATTTTAACTGGGTGCTTAACACCTTTCAAGCATGTCAGTGACTTTGATTCCCAGGGCTCTGTGATCAGCACCTTTGAGAACAGTGCACAATGCCTTCTATTTCTGATGTAAGAAGTGTTAGAATGGGAGTAAATTGCTCTTGCTGTTTTTGCATATGGTTCATTATTTCTGTGCTTCCCTCCCTTTTATTTCTCATTGCAGCCAAAACCTTTCCAAAGGGATGAAAGGAATGGTGAGTGGCATCTTGTGGCTCTCAGCTTTACCTCATGAATGACTCGAGCATTAAGAATGTTAGTGCCCTAACAGTTGGCAGTCTCCCACCTCAAAGACTGAGCAATTCAGTATAATAGGCTGAGCAGCCTCGGCTACCATTGTGTCTGGGATTTTGCCTGAACTGTTAAATCTAGGACTTTCAGTTGGCACTTTGTGCTGCTGCTGCCTCTGGGCCAGCCATGCGCATGAGTAATTTGTATAAACCACATTTTACAAGCTTGAAATGAGTTGTGGTCCTGCAAGATTAGAACAGATGAGCGCAGCCCTGTCTAGATGTCGTCGTCAACTATTTTTAAAAATATCCAGGGTATGTGAACAAGTAAAATAGGACAGGAGAAATCGTGCCAGATAAAATTATTTTGTATCACTGCTTCAGTTTCCATTTTAATTTTACATAAAATAGAATACAATAGAGTTGTCTTAACGAACTTTGCAAATGTGTTGTCAGCGGTAAACTTCCATTCGGCAGAACACTTTACTAAGCACAGACTATTTCTGACAATGCCATTGTCAGAAATGTAGTACTTTCATCTTACTCTTAGAATATAGCTATTTTTAATTCTGATCATGAGTATTAATGGCTGTAGGCTTCTCAGAGGCAGAATGACAATGCTGGGAAGACGGCCTTCGCAAAACTAGATCAGCCTCAGTCCCCCACCTACTCCAGCATCGTGTTAGTACCAAATAATTTAGAGAAAGGGAGAATACATCGTGGGTTATACAAACATGTACTGTAGGATCTAATCCTAGAGTCCTGAATTGAAATATTTCTAATATATTGTTTCTGGGATTTTCGCAAATCTACTTTTCTGTTAACAGGTTCACAAAGTTAGATTGCTGCCATGAGTCTGTGCTCTTTGCATCATCTTTTACATTATGTGTTTTCATGTTTTACAGTGGGTTTTAGTCTAACTTTGGTAAAGAACATAGCCATTTGCTTATGTTTAAAAGAACGCTTACATTCAGGACTAAAACTGGTCAAAAATACTGCATTAGGAGTGCAAACGTTTTGCTTTGTGTTTGTTTTGTGTTTTGGTTTGGTTTTTTGAATGAAATGTTTTCCGCAGATTTGTTTTTGTAAACCAAGTAGCAAACCCAAATGTTTTTAATATAACTAAGCCATCATCTAGCCTCCATGTAAACTGTAAGGAGATGAATAGAGTCTCGAAAATGCTATCTTCTCCATCCAGTGCATCTAAAGGAGTACTTATATTTAAATTTTGTTTCATCCTCTTAGAATGAATTCATGTCGTTACCAAATGGTAAACAAAAACAGATGTCAGGCTCACTTTAGAAAAAGTGGTGAGCTTGCAGTTAGATATTGAAGCAAACTACTTCTGAGAGCAGGGTTTTGATATTCTTCTGTCCATCTCTTTCAAATGAATATTTTTATGTTAGAAATGCCTTTAGTGCCCTTAACTGTTCATAGAAGAAAGTAGCCAAAAAGGAAAAAGAAAAAAAAAAAATGGTGGAAATATCAAAGCCATGAGGATGAAGAACTTTGAGAATGCTTGGTTAGTTAAGGGTATTTGTTTATTAAGAAGTGAAGAAAAAAGAACATCTGGCCATTAAAATAAGATGAGCAGGCTATGGAATAAATCTATATAAATAAGCCTAGCTTAAAAAGCAGAACAGTTGTGTGCTTTGATACTAAACAGATTTTGTGGCAGTACTGCAAACTTGCCAAGATATTAAGTAAATGAAAGCCAACAATCAAGTCTTTAAGTACATACCTTAATGTCATGAGAGTATTACGGGCTTACAGAGGAAGAAAGCTTATAAAAGTACTGACCTTCATCTACACTCTGAAAGACATTCAGGAGAGTTAAAATAAGACTTTTTACAATATCAAAAGACAATACCTCAGAACAAAAGAATTGTGTGAATGCAAATATTGTAGCAAAAGTTTATAATATAGGTTTTCATTATTCATGAATTCATAATAGATGGCATTTTGTAGTCTTCTACCAGGAGATATGAGGCATTCTCAGATACAAAAAGCATTCTATAAGAGCACAGTCAATGGAACAGAGTTCATATTTGCAATGGAAATAGTGTTCTTCCCATTAATATAGAGGCAAAGTATTTACCAGTTCAATGGTATTTAGCAAAAAAGTCCCATTTTCCTGGATAACTCTTCTCAGGTGCTAACTAAACAGAACTGTCAATATTGAGTTCATGTCTACCTTAACTGCCTGGTTTGTTCCCTGTCCCCTTCTGCTGGTTAACTACACCACATGTTTATTAGTGTATTGCTGAGCTCCTCTTGGAATGAGACAACTACTTCCCTCAGATGCAAATCTCAGTCGAATTTTGGAGAGTAGCTTATCTGAGCCTGACTTGGCTGCCTCGGTCCTGCAGGATCTTTCAGTGCTGGTCCAGCAAGCTTTGCACCTGCAAAACCCCTCATCTGTCATGAGGCTATCCTCTCAGCATCATACAATAAAATGCTCTTGTGGCAGATTATGATCCAGTGCTCACTTTGAACAGACAAAAAACCCACATCACAAAAAATAATAATGTGTCTCAGAGGCTTAGGGGTGATGCAGTGCACAAGGAATACTAGGCCAACGCTATGCAGCGTGGATATGACCAGTCTATACAGAATACTCCGTAGGAGACTACCCTTGAGTGATTTCAGTCACTCTGCATCTGATATCCCACATATCCCTCCATAAGGTGACTATACATAGCCTGAAGCATGGAAATTTAGTGGCATTATCATGGCCCTTAACATAACCATGATAGTTGCTGAGAAAAAAAGTCACAAAGGCTGATTTACCTTGTTATCTGATGGGGTTATCTCCTCTAAGGGGGTAGAGGGAACTTCTCAACAGTGGCAAGATGTATCTCTTTATAATGAATGAAGCAAGTTAGGCTTCCAGTGATGGGTCTGCGGAGATTTGGATATCTAATGTACTTGGCAGGCTTAATGACTCAACCTCTCAATGGCATTGAAGAAAGTAGCCAAAAAGGAAAAAAAAAAAAAAATGGTGGAAATATCAAAGCCATGAGGATGAAGAACTTTGAGAATGCTTGGTTAGTTAAGGGTATTTGTTTATTAAGAAGTGAAGAAAAAAGAACATCTGGCCATTAAAATAAGATGAGCAGGCTATGGAATAAATCTATATAAATAAGCCTATTTTAAAAAGCAGAACAGTTGTGTGCTTTGATACTAAACAGATTTTGTGGCAGGACTGCAAATGCCAAGATATTAAGTAAATGAAAGCCAACAATCAAGTCTTTAAGTACATACCTTAATGTCATGAGAGTATTACGGGCTTACAGAGGAAGAAAGCTTATAAAAGTACTGACCTTCATCTACACTCTGAAAGACATTCAGGAGAGTTAAAATAAGACTTTTTACAATATCAAAAGACAATACCTCAGAACAAAAGAATTGTGTGAATGCAAATATTGTAGCAAAAGTTTATAATATAGGTTTTCATTATTCATGAATTCATAATAGATGGCATTTTGTAGTCTTCTACCAGGAGATATGAGGCATTCTCAGATACAAAAAGCATTCTATAAGAGCACAGTCAATGGAACAGAGTTCATATTTGCAATGGAAATAGTGTTCTTCCCATTAATATAGAGGCAAAGTATTTACCAGTTCAATGGTATTTAGCAAAAAAGTCCCATTTTCCTGGATAACTCTTCTCAGGTGCTAACTAAACAGAACTGTCAATATTGAGTTCATGTCTACCTTAACTGCCTGGTTTGTTCCCTGTCCCCTTCTGCTGGTTAACTACACCACATGTTTATTAGTGTATTGCTGAGCTCCTCTTGGAATGAGACAACTACTTCCCTCAGATGCAAATCTCAGTCGAATTTTGGAGAGTAGCTTATCTGAGCCTGACTTGGCTGCCTCTGTCCTGCAGGATCTTTCAGTGCTAGTCCAGCAAGCTTTGCACCTGCAAAACCCCTCATCTGTCATGAGGCTATCCTCTCAGCATCATACAATAAAATGCTCTTGTGGCAGATTATGATCCAGTGCTCACTTTGAACAGACAAAAAACCCACATCACAAAAAATAATAATGTGTCTCAGAGGCTTAGGGGTGATGCAGTGCACAAGGAATACTAGGCCAACGCTATGCAGCGTGGATATGACCAGTCTATACAGAATACTCCGTAGGAGACTACCCTTGAGTGATTTCAGTCACTCTGCATCTGATATCCCACATATCCCTCCATAAGGTGACTATACATAGCCTGAAGCATGGAAATTTAGTGGCATTATCATGGCCCTTAACATAACCATGATAGTTGCTGAGAAAAAAAGTCACAAAGGCTGATTTACCTTGTTATCTGATGGGGTTATCTCCTCTAAGGGGGTAGAGGGAACTTCTCAACAGTGGCAAGATGTATCTCTTTATAATGAATGAAGCAAGTTAGGCTTCCAGTGATGGGTCTGCGGAGATTTGGATATCTAATGTACTTGGCAGGCTTAATGACTCAACCTCTCAATGGCATTGCACTTCCTGCACATGTGCTTTTCCTTCAGACTAAAGAAATTCTGTTATATGAAAAACAGCAAGGTATTTGAAACAATCACAGTTTCAAGAAAATAACTTTTTTTTCATTAAAGAAATATTTGCCTTAGGGCAACTGACTCAGTGATGAAAACCTTAAACTTTGAATATTGCATACTTACCACCTAAAATCACTGTTGATTTTATGGGTTTGGTAAATGACTAACAACTAAAGAGAAAAATCTGGAATAATCCAAAGCTAGCAAGTATTGAAATCAGTATCTGTTTGATGCTCTGGTAGAGTGCACACAGAAGTGTGTACTGCAATTTTCTTATTAATTGAGAGCAATGAAGGATGCTTTCTATTATGTCAAACTGTTTAAATAGTAAAATTAATAAACATGTATCTTAGTGAATCCTGTTCATCTTACTTACCTCACTGGGTCTACTTCTACGAGTAGGGTGAGTAAGCAGCAACTGACTACAATTTTTGAGAAACTGAGCAGTTGAGTGGAATTAGAAGTAAGGTATGTTAATTCATAGAAAAGTAATAACATTCAGGTTTCTTGTTCTACTGTTTTCCGTAATGCAAATTTGTCTATCAAAGAGAGGAATGCAGTGCAATTAAAAAGTGATTAAGAAAGCAAACAAAAACTTCTGCTATCAAATTACATCACCATCCCACCAAACATTTAAATTTGTCTTCAAAGGCTCCTCTCAGCTGAAGCCATTCCCAAATTCTAAGTATATGTGCTAAGAATAAAAAACTGAAAATCAGTGCTTTGTTTCAAACTATCAAGTGTTCTTTCAACATATAATTCAGTCTTTCTGAATTAAATGTATGTCATATTATGTTGAATTTTGTAGTAGATGTGTGTACTGTGTTCAGTTGGGCCCCTCACTACAAGAAGGACGTCGAGGTGTTAGAGCGTGTCCAGAGAAGGGCAATGAGGCTGGTGAAGGGTCTGGAGAACAAGTCTTATGAGGAGCGGCTGAGGGAACTGGGGTTGTTTAGCCTGGAGAAAAGGAGGCTGAGGGGAGACCTCATCGCTCTCTACAACTCCCTGAAAGGAGGTTGTAGCGAGGTGGGGGTCGGTCTCTTCTCCCAAGTAACAAGCGATAGGACGAGAGGAAATGGCCTCAAGTTGCACCAGGGGAGGTTTAGATTGGATGTG
>NW_008795322.1:637822-654405 GCF_000699145.1 Aptenodytes forsteri | reverse complement strand
GTGGACATGGTGGTGTTGGGTTGACGGTTGGACTCGATGATCTTAGAGGTCTTTTCCAACCTTAATGATTCTATGATTCTGTGTCACTATACAGTGCCATTTCCTGAAAAACTGTAACTTACCAGAAGACTGTTAAAGGGACAGTCGTTCTAGCGGTCCTTCGTATTATCCATAAAATGAAAAGAAGCTTCAGAGCTGGAGAGTGAGAGCCAGGTATATATATATCCATTATGGAGCCTGATTCAAAATTTGGGGAATATATGGCAAAAGGCAGCACTGGGTATTCTTGTTGTTTTGTTGTGGATCTGAGGTTCATTGTGTGGCTACCATAGCTGAGACAGAATCACTGATTGTCTTATCTTGGACAACTGCTTCATTCTTCATCATTTCTCTTCTGTCATAAAGGAGTGAAATTTTCATGTTTAGATTCGATTTTCAAACAGGTTAGGTAGTCAATAATAAAGGTTTAAATAATAAACTGGAGCGCAGCTGAGTTACTCTCAAAATCTGTGCTCAGTTGCAAACAAATCAGTTGTTAGGGTTTGAGACCTGATCCAAAGGGCACTGAAATCAGTGAAATTATTGCTCATGAGTACAGTGTAGCTTTGATCAGGTTCTGTGGATTCTAAATTCTCTAATTTACACGTTCTAGAAATTATTTCTTCAGATTATTTAGGAGACAATTCTTTAGTATCACTGTGCCCCAAAGAGATGAACAAATGGAAGCCAGAGATCGCAAGTATCTCTTCTGCGTAGATGAATAGATAAACTGTGTTAAGCTTTTACAGCTACTGACTGTAACAGAAGAATACAGCAGATTAATTGTGAGGATTATATAGAATGAAAGTATTGGATTAAGTTAAAACAAGTTGCATTTCCAAAACTGCAAAAGTAAAATAAAAATAAGACAAGCACTTACCATAGAGTCCTCTGTCATGAAAGAATGAACGGGGTTTGTTAAAGAAACTTCCGAACACTTGAGACATCAACCAAATGAAAGACGAATGCTCAGAAGCTATGAGTTAATGAATACAAATATGACCGCTTTAGTTCTGACATTAAATTGCCAGTTTATCATATTAGGATTTATTAGTCATATCGGATGTGGTGCTTATATGACATATTGCCAATTTGACACAAGTAACACATAACAGAGCTTGTAAAACACTGCCTAGTTTTATTTCTAATAATTTTCTAGCTTTATAAAATGTTAAGAGAAGTATAGGAAATGCTACAAGAATACATTACCATTAAGTGTGTTTTGACCTTGTATCCAAGTTCATTTGCTTGAGGTGTATTAAGGGCTAAAACTCTGAAACAGAATTCATGTAAGTGATGAATAAGTAGAGTTACCTGCTGTTCAAGCCTCTTTTCTCCTTAATGTCTTCTCTACAGTTAGCTGAGTTGCAAACCAAAGTTCAGTGCAACAATTGCTTTTTCAGGTTTTAATATTACTCAGAAAACACACGAGATAAGAAAAATAAAAACCAAAACCAAATCTTGAACACTGATTGGATAGTTTCTTTATTTTTTTTAACACATACAAGTAAAGCGATGGTTACAAATGATAAGCTGTCCTAGTTTCAGTAAGGTAGTGATTTTGGGATTGTCTACTGCTGCTTGGCAATATTGCCTGTTGCTGCTCTGGGCTAGGACAAAGTGAGATCAGTTAATTGGTGCTCGCATCCAGATGTATTGAAGAAAAACTGGTTGCTCCTGTTTGTAATATTAAGAAGATTGTGTCAATGTTAATACAGGATTGGAGCAAAACATTATCGTGTTTACTCAGAGAAGGACTAGCAAAATGCTGCTTTAAAATACTTCTGAAGGTGTGCTTCAGTTGTCGGGTAAATGTTAAGGCAGAAGTCTTGATCATCTCTCCTAAAGATTCATTTTTCTCTTTTATTCAGACCTTACCATCTTTCTTAACAGAGTCAGTAAAACCATATAAAAGAATGGAGGTTATTGAGTGAAAAGAAACAAATTGACAAAAGAATTATGCTGCTAGAATATACTTGAGAGATTGAAGCTTTAAATTAATTCCAGAGAATTTTAAGAATCAGGGCTAACAATAACAGAAACCCAGAAAAGGCAAAAAGGGGTAAATTTGAAAAAGTAGAAGTATGTAATGATAAAAAATCAGTTGTGAAGAGATTTCAATTATGTATAGAGAGCAAACTTAATCTGATCAAAGTGAATGGGTTTTATATGAAAGAAAAAAACCCCACCCTCCACCTTGACATAAATCTCTTATGAATAAATGTGTATTTGAATGCTAAATACCATGGGAAGAGTCATGAGTAAACCAGGCATAAACAGAAGGAAATTGCTATGCTAGGAATTCTTCCTCCCCATGCACACAGCCTTCAGTCCTTCCTGGCACAGTAACAGCTATCCTGTCTGCAATCAGTTCTCCACAGGAGAAAAACTTTGGTTTCGCTACTGAGAGTGTTTTAATTCATTTCATGGTAAAAACTTAAGCATGTCCACATAGATTAATCCAGTAATTAAAGACCAGAATGAAAAAAATACATATTTGCAAGCTTGGGTTTGAAAGAGCGCTTTAGAAACTGAGCATTTAACATTCTGATGGAGAATTTATAGTATCCTCATGGCATTTAAAGAAAATGCAACAATAGAAAACAAATCACTATAGAAGGCAAGAGACAGTAAATGAAATCCTAAGGATAAGCAGAAAAAAAACCCTACTAGGTCGATTTAAGAAATCAAAATATGCAATAAGATCTAAGGCATTTTTAAGGCAGGGTTGGGTTTTGGTTCTGTTTTTTTGGGTTTGGTTTTGGGTTTTTTCCCCCATATGACACCTGAGTGGTTGATTTGTCATTAGAACTTTGAAGGAATAAAGGGTGCAGTAATTATTTTAGATATTTTAAGTAGCTTTTTGCTACTTTTGCTGTCTATCATATATCAATTTAAGTCTTGATCTTTCATCTGAACTCATGAACAACATTAATACAAATACTAATAGCCCTCGTGCACGTGCGAGCCTTTGTGTTTGCATGGCCTTTCATATCTAAATACCTGATGTGCTTGCACCGACTCTCACAGTAGTACTGAACTCCGTAAAATGGTTAGTGCAGTCATGAGCACAACATGCCTGTGAGGCAGGGAAATGCTATCGCTGTTATTCAGCAACTAGAAAAAGGCTGAGCAAAAAAAAGGTTTGCCCAGACTTGTGACGAGGAGCAAAAAGGAAACCTTGATTTCCCATGAGCCGGGGAAGAGGCCAGGCTTCTTCCTACATAGCTAATATTCAACAGAAAAGGTATCTTTTTACCTCTGAAAACTGTCTTTTTGGAGATCAATTATCAATTTGGCTTTAATTTAATGAATTCTAATTTAGTTTGGAGTATTAAGTCACTTCATGAAAAATGCATTTTCTGGATAGTTTGAAATCCAGCAAAGTTTTAGGAATTAAAGCTATAGGGTAACAGTAAACCTGAAAATAGAATCTCCAGACTGTTTTAATGGTGATAGCATGGTCTCACCAGGTTTCACCTGATTTTTGAACACAATTTACCTCATGCTCTTTTGTTCTTTGCTGATATATATGTGAAGGAGAGCGAAAGGATTCATCCGCACTTCGGGGGGAAAAAAGTTTCACCATAACAACACTGTGGCCCAGAATATTCTCCTACATTAAGGAAAGAACAAGATAACATATCTTTTTGGCACAAACTAAGAAAGACAGTAACTCTCGGGAGATGCTTTTTCTTTGTAAATCAGAACTTTGTTGCCTTTGACGAAAAAACAGTGTCTGGTGTTCATAGACATCGTTTATTAAATGCATTGCAGAATCTCTAGCCAAGTGCTGTCATGGCTTCTTTGAGGCTTCCACGTGGTGTGTCTTTTTGACCCTTTTACCTTCTACTGTTTTCCTACTCTTCTTGTTCCCTTCTTGCTGCTTAGTTACAGCCCTGCTATTGCTCATACAGAATGGACTTTGCTTTCTGAAGTGCTGAGCCCTTGCAGACCCACTTGCAGTGAATGGGATGCTTTAATGGGGTGGATAGGTCCAGCTGAAACTCAGGCTCTGAATACTGGTCACACGTTATTGTAAAATTTAAGCTTGCATTTCAAAGGACTTGTAAGACTTCGATTAAGTCCATTCATTCAACGCAGAAGTTAGAGTACCAGAAATTATGAACTGGTTTAATTAATCTGGGGCTGCTTGATCTAAAAGCCCTGTGACAGGAACACAGCGAAACAAAATTCTTTCCAAAAAATTTGGCTTTACAATTCATTTTCTTAGGAGAGCTATTCTGAAGATTACCATTTCCAACAAAATAACTTGTTTGTGATATAACATTAATGATGAATCTCAGAGGTACATTAAATTTTTAAGCAGAGATGTTCCAAAATATGCCGTACATGGGGTATATTAGTAGAGAATGGTTAGCTTGACTTCCTAGATTTGTCTCATGCTAGAGAGAGCCAAAAGTCAGGAATTGCATGTTGAGGGAGTTTCTTCATCTTTCTAAAGGAGTTTTTATCCAAATAAGAACAAAACCATTTTCACCTAAACTTCTATGAAATGGCAATTTGCAGAAAATGATAGTTTAGAAAACACCGGCACATGGTGCTTTGAAATGGTTTCCACATTTACTAAGTGTATTGGAGGCAAGAAAGCTTTCAGAGAAAGAAACTAAGCTTAAGAAGTGAGCTGCATTTAATCAACCAGGTGGTGTTGCGGTTACTGAAGCTGTGGTTACTTAAACATAAGAAAAAAACTCTTTTACTGTGAGTGTGATCGGACACTAGAATAAGTTGCCCAGAGAGTCTGCTGAGTCTGCATCTTTTTGACATACTGAAAACCTGCCCAGTCTGCTCTAGCTGACCCTGTTTTGAGCGGCGAGCACATTTTCCTCCTAGAGGAGTCAAGATATACATACTACTTTTCATTTTCTCTTTGTTTTGTGAACATGGGTGATTTCATGATACACTTGTGAAAAGATAAGAAGAAGAGATAAATGCAGAAGATCAATGCAGTATACATTGTAATTATTCTGTAACACAAATCCCTATATAATCAAAGCAGTTTTCTTTTGGCTAGGTAGGAGATTTATGGAAATTCTCTTTATCAAGTTGCTTTTTAAATTATCTGGATTCCAGTATTTGTGGAATTTGGGGAATGTTTGGGTTAGCGCCATTCTCGGCATGGCATGTTGCCAAAAATTCATCATATAGTTCTGCTCTGTTGCCAGGTTAAGGTATTTTCATCATTCATGCATGCCTCTTATACCGCATATGCTATTTTCTGATTTTACCCTGATTTTTAATTCCATTCATTCTGACATTATTCTGATGCAGCCCAAACAATTAGCTTCTGTGAAGGTACTCCTAATGTACACTGCAGTATGGGAGAACAGATTGCTCTCTAGTTGTTACGGTCCTTCCGTTAGTGGCTCTTCTGCTATTCATTCTACAGCTTCTTTTAAAAAATCCTCTTTTTAGCCTCTGTATAGTGACTATGTTTTCTGTGCCAAGTTGAACAAATCCTGTTCTGTTTCTCATTCTTTTTTTTTTTACATTTTCATTAAATATCTTATAAAGATATCACTCTGTTATCCAAAATTAAATTAAGTATATAACATCAAATGTTAATTGTTTATTCTTCAAACTGTGCTTGTTCTTTGAAATAAAAGATGACAATCCTGTGTTGAGGATCCTAGCTATCCTGTCTGTATATATCCCTAGCAATTTTCACATCAGTGATTAAGGGATTAGCTTGAAACCACAAACGCATGCCTCAAGCCAAAACATATCACGGTGGATTCTGTGATCCTTACAAATAATACTGGGCCATCCCTTCATTTACACGAGGCATGATTATAGAGCAGCCAGTAATAAATGAGTCTTCTGCTGTTTTTTCCAGAATCACAGCCTTCTTTTCAGACCTACTCAAAATTCTTTCACAGTACCCTATGCTTTTTGGGATTCAAAGTACCTGGTATTCAACAATTCAGAATTTCTACACCTCTTTCAGTATTCAGTACTACTTTGAGTAGTACTATCTCAGGCTCCACTCCCACCTGGGTCTGGGGTGGTACGTCACGGGTTGCTATTAATTCTCAGCATGTCTCCATCATGAAACAGAACAAGAGTAGTTCAGTTTGTATTGGTCTGGCCATCAACGTGGTGAGCTTCCTCTAATGGTTTAATTGTATTTACATTGCAACACAACCTTGCACTTAGTAAAGCTCCTCTCTTGCTATGAATTGCAGCTTACTCGGTTATACCACAATTGTGTGAGTCTCCTCATGGGCTCTGCTCCACTGTGAAGTCAAACACGCTGCCCTGGCTCCTGAAGGGAAGCTCCACCAGGTAGAAATAGTAGCCATCAGTTCATCTTTTGGGATACCTCCAGGAGACAATTTTGTTACCAGGTCATTCTCTCTCCTCCGGTGATACCTGCACATCTTCTCTTCGCTACGTAGCATTGGGTACTTAGCCTTCCTGTTCTTCTTTTGCTGGTGAACGAGCTGGGATGTGCTTCTCAGTGCTGTTCTTCTTTTGCTGGTGAACGAGCTGGGGTGTGCTTCTCGGTGTAATGGCTATGGCATGCTCCAAATAGCTTGCTTAAACTGTTCTACTCAAACCAGGAGTGTAAAGAGATAAAAGACGGAGCTATTAAAAGGGGAGAAAAATCAGTACAGACACAGTTTATATCTTCTAACAGGGTGGGGTATATGGGTTGCAGACTCCTGCATCCACATTGTATCAGGTAGTGCATGGCTGTGAATGAACTCATAAGTTTGAAGTCTCAAGGTAGACTTCAAGGTATAGGTAATAACTAATGTAACACTTTGATCAAGAAAGAGGTTTTTTTAATACCTGACCTAAGAATCATTTCATCTGTTTATACTTAATGTTAAGTTCAGATGATTACATTTTTATGATAAAAATCTGACCTACAAAATAAATCTCAGCAGAGTCTTTTGAGTCTGCATGGGCAAAGAATGGCAACTCCTCAGTGTTGGCATACGGTTTATTTTGAGCTTCAGCTGGTCAAAGAAAAAATTGGACAGGTTTTTATTTCCTTGGCATCTCGAGCACCTTTGAAAATCCCCAGGTCACGAACAGGGCAAAGAATGGAATTTAGCCATGCATAGGGAGAAGAATAAAACTTACAATGTAAATTTTGATCAAAATGCTTTAGTAAAGGCAAGGAATGATAATTACAACCTGTAAGGATTACGTAGCAGGAGCAATCTGGGCAATAGTTTTAAAACTGAACAAATAGGCCTCTCTCTCTCTCTGTCGTATTTTCAGACTTTATTTTCAATCCGCACTGCTCCTTTAACATTTTCCAACCTTTTATTTAGAAGCAGTGACTGGACCAGTTCAGTAGCAGAGAAAAATATTAGAGATGGCCATAATTTTCATTTACATCTAAACATAACTGATCCTGCTGAAGATGAGATATAACCTGTTGGACAGTGGAGGTTAGCATAGTCGATTTGAAAAATGTTATGAATGTTTGAACACAAGAGTGTTTAGGGATTTCTGGGAAACATCTGTGTTTGTCTAGTTGCACTAAATACTCCCCAGTGAGGAGGGTAGTTTCTGAACCTAATATGCACAAAATTGATGAACCCCTGCTTGAACAGTGGTTGCAAAACAAACCCTTCACAATGATTAACAATCGTGTTGGTTTTATACCTCAGACGAGCCCCAAAACTCCTTTTCGCTAGCATTGCAAGGCCTGCACGTGAGTTCCTATTGCCAGTCAGTATTTCAGCTACTAGAGGCGATAATGTTTCCTTGAGCTAACGATAATGAAGTTTCCAGACACTAACTGGGAAGGGCACTTTTGGTGGAGGTGGGCAAGAAATCTCACGTGGACTCCCTGAGGGTTCGGCAGTCCTCGTATGAGGCCCCCCCTCACATATTTGCAGATCAAGACTGTGCAAAAGGAGCAGTTTTGATGATGCTCCTTGGTAAAAATTCTCTCTCCTGTTACCTACCTGTATGTTTCTACTGTGGAACTCATTGCGGGGGATTATGGCTAAAAGATTAAATTGAATCAAAGTGCAATACGTAATGGAATCTTAACTTTATAAATTGTAACTTTTCTGAACTGTCGACATATAAGCTATTGTATTATTGGTCATTGGTCAGCAATATCACTGCTTTTGGAAAATTTAAATAAGTCCCTGTTTTATATAGTATCATAGGATTTGCAATAAGCACGTTTAATCATAAACATAATTTTTCCATTCAAGTAGAAAAAAAATCCTTTTGGACATCAGTTTCAAGCAAAAATATAATGTCTTTCCAACTGCTGAGATTTTTATTATTTTTTTTTTAAATTGCTACCATACACTTTGTGAAAACGCTTCTTTCTGTTCTCCGCCTTGAGATTTATTCTCTGTTACTGTGTTTGTGTGCTTGAGACAAGGATACAAGGATAAGATCATCAATAGGATGTGCTAATGATAGCTTTGAGTCATCTCTGCCCTGTTGAATCCCCAGAGAAGGTTAGAGAGGCCTCCGGGTGTCTGAATTATATTCAGTTTTCTGTAACCTCCCATCAACTATTATGATTAGAGTTTTCTCATCTAATTCTGAAGATGACTCGATGATCTTAAAGGTCTTTTCCAACCTAAACGATTCTGTGATTCTATGATTTTTTTGAGTAAGGCTCCAAATAGCTGATGACGTACCATGTTGTCATGTTTTCTATTTGTGTGCTGCTAACTGTTGTATTCCAATTCTAGTTTATTCTCTTAGCAAAGCATGAATAAGAATCCTGTATTCCTATTTTTGTGATTTTTAGGCTTTTTGGGGAAATCAAAAAGGTGATGTATTCCCTAATGCAGTTGGTGGACATTTAGCTAATGATTATAGTGCTCACAGGTTTTCTCCAAGGAAAATCTAAATCCCTCTATATAGGTGTCTCTCTTACACGCAATATTAAGTAATGGTAGCCCTTGTGCCTGGAATGTGTCCAAACTTTGTTAAGATTGTTACTGCTAGACTAAATTATGAATTGTTATAACAATGAGAGAATAGTGATGCCAAAAAGTCTATATAAGATTGATTAGGTTATAATTATGTAAAAATTGAATTAGTAAAGAATGCTTTTTCTCTTGTTTTGAAGGATGGTATGTTTTCCAGAAGCAACCACTTACAGCTCCTAGAATCACTTTATTTAATTGCTCAGTGGTCAGACAGGCAGGCCCGCAGTACACAAGCTACACTAATTAATTATTTGTATAGCAATAGACCTTGGAGACAAAAGGCTCTGTATTTTCTTTTACTTAATTCTTCTTTACAGTAGGATAATTTCAGAAGCATCAGTGGAATTATTCCAGATTTTCACTGGCATGAGATGTGAATTATTCTTACAGATTTATTTCTAGAAATATGTTCTTGGGATGCATTTCTATATTGCAAAAACAGTGTAGGAAACATCCATTCTCACTATAAAATGTGCTTGCATAAAAATGTGAGTGGAAAAGCCTCAGATCCATTTAGGATAAGCATTTTAGAAAGGGTATTCTAGTGTAGTGTAGTGTCCTGTTGAATGACCACGTTCAGGAAACATTCCTACTGAATCATTTTAATAAACAATTTGATAAAGAAAAAGAGCCTTTACTGACTGAAAGTAAAAATCTATACACAAAGTGACAAAAGATTAGTTTCACTCTTGACTATTTCTGGATGTTGTGGAAAAAATACAAAGGTATAATAAAAATTGATTTGTTTTTATAGAATACTTCATGCCTTGAAAATGCAATACCCATGTTACGGGACAGGTTAGGATGATTTTTTCCACACTGAGAAGAATCTCATTCATTGGGGGAGTATTCAGTAAAGGATATGCTTTGCTTTGTTGGGACACCAAAGTTAATATACAAGAAACTAGTCCTGTTAAATATACTGAAAAACAATACGTTAGGCTAAATCTGCAAATGAGTAAGGTACCACATGAGGAACTTGTGTCTTGCCTATTGCAACAGATTTAGTAAAACTAGACAGACCCTTTATCTTTGAGACACGACATTTGTCTTCCTGTTGAAATATAAGGAAATTATAGAAAAATAGTGGCATGCAGAGCACGTAGCTTAGGTCTTCATAGTGGTCCCACACCATCCTTCTGTTTGCTGGTTTTACAGTTATCTACAGCCCAGGCTTGTTAAGTTCACCATGTTGCTGTATATGGTCTCCTTATTTTTTAGTACTTTTCATCATTCTGCAAACTGAAAGTAAATGCTGGTTTAATTCTCTCTCCTCTCATTTTAAGAAGAAAGGAAGTCTTGAAACAAAATTTAAAAGCCAATATTATAGGCTATTAACACATATGCTGCAATATGTCAATAGAGAAAGGATCTTATTACCTGTTATTCTTACATCCAGTATGTTGTACAGTCCTTTAAGAGCCTCTGCATCTGTTTTCCAGCCCAGCTGATTGTGCTTGGCTTTCTACTATGTCACAGTGAGTAAAAATGATGGCAAATCTTTGCTATATTGCTTGCATTTATAAAGATAGATTGAGATTTAGGTGTGTATTCCCTAGATTATTCAGCATTTTAATGAAATGGAATAATCACTAGGGGTTAGGGAAAACAAGGGTATATGCATGTGTGGGAACACAGTATTAGAACTGAAAAGAGTTGGATTTGGAGAGGAAAAACACCTACTTAATATCTGCATCTGAACTCTATTGTTGGCCAAAAACCCCTTTGCAGGTGATAAATGAAAGCAAAGTAAGCCAGGCAACCTCCCTAACCCTACAGTACCGTGGGTGAGTTTCTCGGGTAATAGGACTCAGCAGGAATTTGCCAATGTTTCCACTGAGGTTAAAGTTTTCATTTTCTGTACAGAACTAAATGAGGACATCAGGTAAAATACAGAAGGGTACTCATCAGGCTAACATGTAGAATACTGTATACCCCAGGATACCAACTTCAGCTGTCTTCAGAGAACTTTTTTCTTGGCTTTACGATTTGGGAGAATACCATACCCTGGACTTTTTATTCTGGACAAGCGTGAATCCTATTAGGCCTATTCCAAAGTTTTAGAAGGGAGTCCATTCTTCAAACACATTGCTTAGCTCAGCATTTTAATTTCATCTGCAATGGTGTGACCTGTAAGTCCTGAAATGAAATGGCATTGCAGAGTGATTGCAGTTTATCTGCACATAGACAGCAACAAAAGGCTCATACACAACCTAAAATCTACTTTGAGCTGTGGGACTTAGAAGGTGAACAGGCTTCATCGTGACATGGATTTCTTGTCATAGCAAGCAACACTGCCAGGATAATGTCATTCCTCTAAGTGTTGAACTGTAATTGTCCTCATTGTTCTGATTTTTTTGTGATGTATAACCATACTAGAGATGATGTTCTTTTGAAACGAAAGACTGAAATGGGGAGAAAATAGAAGAGACTTGAGTGAGAGGCAAGGAGGCAAGAGATATAAGGGGTGGAGAGGACCTGGGAAAGACTAGCGGGTGGCTGGATGTAAGAAAATAGCAAAATGCTGACAAAAGAGGAAGGCAGGCAAAGAATGTGTCCATTCTTTCCTCTCTCTCTCTCTTTTTATTTTCTTTTTTTCCCCCCTGTTTATGCTCTTAAACTGTTCCTGTCTAGTGAGAGGGGCAGAAAAGTAAAATGCAGATAAGGTTTTAAAAAATGGGGTATTTCAGAGTTTCTTCCTCAAGGGGACACACTCATGAGAAGTAAATTTCTTTTTAGTTTAAATTCAGTTAGCTTATCTTTCTGTTGTTGCTTGGGGTTCTTTTGGTTTGGTTTGGGGATTTTATTCCTCTTTGAAGGAAGCTCCTTAGTTTTCTTTGTCCTCTGTATGCTATGTATAATGCAATAGTCGCAGCAGTGCTTTGGAAGTCTAAATTCATTGTTCATTTTTGATCATCTTCCATTAATATAGGATATGGGATTATTTACATAAGACAAAAAAAGGGTTTTGTAAAACAATATTTGGACAAAGACATGGTGTGTTTTGAATGCATATGATTTTATCAATGCATGACTATACATTCTATATGAACGAGACCTTTTATACTATGAAGATTTTCTGCTTGCCTGGCAAAGCTTGGAGCAAAGCTGAAATCAAAGCAGCCCTACTTAGTGAAGCAATTTCATTTTACCTGAAACAGTGAGGCTTAAATTATAAGCTTCAGGATGACTCAGTAGAAATAATGCATGCATATAAACTACATAATTTTCCTACTGTATTTTCACAATCAATATAACTGTGTGTTTAAAGTAGGGACCTTAGGTCAATCTTCTAAGCAGTGAACGAATAACATATTTTTTATCAGAGAAAAGCTGCTCTATGCAAATAATATCTGACATGAATATTTAATAGATTGTATAGTAGGAAGTAATTGCCAACTAGTGGGGCATGCTAAAGCAAAAAAGAGAAATACTGAAATAACAAATCCGATCAGATTTCACTTATAGCGTTTTCTTAACACTAGGTGGTCTGACAGGTCTTGATGGAATATGTGAAATAAATGTAATAATCTTTCTCCAGGTTCTAGGTAGTAAATATTCCTATGAAATAACTGAACAGGCGGTTAGCTGATATGTATGTGTTGATCTATCATAGATTTAATGTTTACTGAACATAATGTGAGTTGTTCTTCTTTTTCATCTCGAGATATTCGCCATACTGCCATTGCCATCGCTATTCACTATGGTAACTGAAGCCATACAACTTGGGGTATCTTTATGAGAAAAGACCACACGTCTAGGGACAGTGTTTATTCTTTCACTTAAATTTCTCACAGCTGAAGAGAAACAATAATTCTTCTCTCTTCCCCCCGCCTGGAATACTCTTTCTATTCTCACATTACTCTTTTCTTTTGGAAACCCTAGGGCAAATGGAGACCCACAAAGCTGAGGAAGGTTTCACAATGTTTTCGTATGGCAAAAGACCACTTGATGCTTTTGGTCCTTCTGGTTGTATATGAGTACCTCCTATACAGTTTACAGGGGGAGGTGGTGTCCAGGAGCTATTATATAGTGATGAAGCCGTTGGATGACTTGATGTGAGAATGTTCTTTAATGTGGCCATAAACCTCTCTGGGCTTTATGGCAACTTGGCCGTGAAAGTAGCACATAAAACAGCCTTGAATGTGTGCAGCATCTGGACCATGAGCTATACGTAGCACTGAGAAACAGGAATGCAGATGACACAGACTCACGTACCTACCCACAAAGTTTCATCCACACATTTGTAAAGCGAGTGGAAAGCAAAGAATTTATATTACTTTGTGCCCTTTTCCAGTGAAATAAGCTCGCACTAATTTAGAGGTCAGTGGATGTAAAAATTTATGCCATCCTCGTTACACCCTTAGTGCCCATGGGACCCCGAATTATGGATGTTATAATGAAGATAATTAGAATAAGCTCTATTTTAGCTGAAGGCAAAAGGCCTTAAATCAAAAGGAGTATGTTCTAGTAACCTTGAAATTGGGGTGAAGATTACAGACTGCCTACTGGCATAACAAATACCTAAACTCATTGTTTAAAAAAGTAAGAGAAGAAAGTCACCGTGGGAGTCGGTGTTCTATCAGGCCTAGGCTTGCTTTTCATGAGCAAGATGTGTATTCCTTGACTCCTGGTTCTGCAAGTAGCATTTCTGATGATTGTATTGTGTGCTGGCTTCCATACTCCTGCATCATTCCTTGAAATCATACCTCAGTCTCTTTCTTGATGCGTGGGTGGAAGAGGAGCTGATGTGAATATGACTCTATATACTTGAACAGGTTTCCAGTAAAGGTTTTTCTTACCTTCTGACCCCAAATGTTCTTGTATAGCAAGCCTTTGCATTCCAAAGGCTGCTGTTATGCAAAACCCTTTCTGAATGTCTCTTTCTCTACCAAGAGTTTTAAAAAAAAAATTACTGAAGCAAATGAGCTATAAGCACATATGACTATGTATTAGGGAACGTATCTTGTTTAACTCTTGAAGAGTATGAGAAGTGTTTGATTGTATGTGCATTCACTGCCTCGGCCTTTTACCTTCAGGAGTAGTTTTTCTCATGTGAGATATTAGGTACTTACTGTCCGTTCTTTCTTCTTGCATATTATATTTTGTAGTTATGCCTAAAATGTAGTTATCTTCATTTTTGCACTCTGAGATGAAGCCCATGTGTTCACTGAGTTGACTTACATGACGTGGTCATTTCCTTACCAGGAACAAGTCTTCAAACAGACCTCCGTTCTCTCCGATGCCCAACTCTAGTCATGTGGCAATGACTTTTGATTATTCCTGAACTGAGCTGGATGCTGATGGCTGAAATCATTTGTGGCATATTATCAACCACTTCAATTCACTTCTGCTAAATAACGAAATCCAGTAATAAATTGAACAGACAAGCAAAATCTCTTAAACATGCTCTGGGGGGCTCTACCTATTTTCTTTCTACTCTCATGATATTTCTTTTCTTTATGTGTGAGCTGCTGCCAATGCCAGCATTTTAAATCAACCAACCAAAGAAACTCAAAAATACTGCAGAACGTCTGATAAAGAAAATGTGTGAAGCTGATCGCAGTGTTCTTGACTCCATGTTTTCTGACTTATTAACTTAGAGCTGGGGCTGGAATTCCCATGGGGTTGATGCATAGTGAATTCTGGGTGTGTACTGGGACAATACAAGCAATTTCCAAAATCTGAAAAATCATCGGGCTTTCTCCGCCTCTTTTTTTTTTCCTTTTTTTTTAAGCAGAATTTGCATCTCCAGCTTGTTGGAGGTGCTATTTTATTTTGGATAGTTTAAAATCTTAAAGGAGGCAAGGTTTATCCCTCACAGATGAAGGAGAAAATGGGCCTCACATGGGAAAGCATAATCTATAATGCACCCTGTCACGGCATGAGCTCTTTGGCACAACATATGGCAACAGAATTACCTTTGTACTACCCAACTGTGGGATATAATTTATCCAGTCCAAGGGACTATGGTGACAGGCAATAGATTTGATAGCGCACATGTTCAGCATGCTAAAAGGCAAGACTGTCCCCTTTTCTCTGAAATGCAGAGCTCTGTAGCATCGCAGAGCGATTCTGACTATTCCTGGCAAATCCTTGTTCTCCCCTTACGATGTCACTTACCTAGTGACATCCTGCGATAGTAATAAAAAAGGATGTGGTAATGTAACTGCTGAAGAAGAATGAAAGAAAAGTGATAAACTGCAACTTTTACAATGTGCGCTGTCAGCTAAAGAATGAAACAATTTTAGGCGTGAACGTTAAGGACACGCAAATTGCTTGGAGATTTATGCGACAACAATACTTCAGATCATTTCATGGTATCATTGTTTCAAATACCTGAAATTGGAACAGTGTAGTACAGTGTTACTTCAATAAGTGGGTTCATTGGAGAACTGGGATTTTTATTTGGAAAGTAAAATACCATCACTGCAAAAGATAAACAATAGATTTTTATGGCTGGGCTCTTGTATTTTTAAGATGATTTACTTGCCTTTTCACTTTTTGCCTTCTCTAGAGGGCTAAATATGCAGACCATATTGACCTTCAATATGCCTATTGAAACTAAACAGAGAGTTGAAATCTTATTTCTTGCAACAGAAACAAAATTCTGAGGTGCAGTTTCTTTGAAAAGTCATATACTATCCATAAATGCGTCTCAGAAACATTGTGAAAGATCTTTAAAATTTCTCAAAAGGAAGGTTTGACGTTATAGATCTAGTTCAGAATGTCTAATAATTATCATTCATTTGTCAGCTGAAAAACAAATCTGCTTTTTGCTTTGGCAGTAGTCTTTTATATGAACTTGGAAGATTTAATTTGAAAGAATTGTACTTGGTGTTCTTCATTTGGTGTAAAGAATATTGTAATGCCATAATAACCATGGCTGACTTTTGTTAACACATAGTGAACTTGGTAGGTTTGCTGACATTGACTGTATTTTTCATGCTTGGGAAGAGTGTTGGTCAGCCTTTTGATGAGATGGATATTGGTAAATTTTACTGACATTGGGTCTAAGTTAACGCCCTGTTGGTGGCCAGTTGAGCCCTCTCTGCTGGATATAGATTTTAGTGTTAATATAACCCATAACTACGGTTTAGTTGAGAATGGGAATAATACATGGTAACTAACAAAGTGTGATGACAGTGGAGCTGATAAAGAGTTCAAAGAACATCTGTGTGAGCAGGAGGTCCTGGCTCGCTGCAGGCTGTGTCCTGTTCTGGATTGGGAACAGGAGGTGGGTGTTGCCGGGGCTGCTTTGAGGCAATATCTCAGAGACAGCAAGTTCAGGCAATGGAGCAGGAGGTTTTCTTCTGTACACTGGGCTTCTTGTAAAATACCCAGCTTAATACTGATCTTCACCCTTAGGTCAGTGTATTTTTTTTTTTAAGGCAACAATAACAACAAAAAAAGGTTGGTGGTTTTTTTCTTCTTCTTGAAGGTCTGCTTGCAAGGAGGAATTGGATTAGCCCAGAGGAAGAGCCCTTTGACATACTTTAATGGAAGACAAGGAGTTGAGAATTGATGTCCGTCTTGTTTGAAACAATATATGCACAAAAAATCTTGTTTTGGAAATGAGATTAATTTCTTTAATTTTTA
>NW_008795322.1:618639-637798 GCF_000699145.1 Aptenodytes forsteri | reverse complement strand
TTTAAGAAGGGAAGCTTTTACTTCCTATTTGAGATGAACAGGCTGTAACAATATTTCTGATTTACTACACAGTGATTTTCTTTTTATAGCAGTCATCATATGGAGCATTTTAAGCTTTTTTTAAGCACCACGTACTGTGGTTTTTCTTAATTCTTGATTTTGAGATGGCTTAACAGTATAGAAATATTGTTGATTTGTCAATCAATACAAACTTGATTGTCTAATTGTCTTGATTATCTGAGGCTCAGCTTCAGGACAGGTATTATTTTTGTTTGGGAGAAAAAGTTGCCAACAGTTGGAGATGGTTATTTCCATTTCTTAGGTCACTAGTGATGCCAGTGCCAAATAGAGGTTGGCAAATAGATGTTCAGAGGGTTTTTAAACTTTTTTTTCTGCTGTGATGTGAGTGATAGTAGTTCGGTCATGATTCCTTAACTTGAATTTGAAGCATAAGAGATTTCCAAGTGATCCTCCGTACCCACTCTGGGTTTTTTATTTTCTAATTTCTGTTAGTATTAGAGCCATTCATTACGGTGTGGCCACAGTTAATAGTGAATTATGGTGGAGCAGTTATCCTAGAGAACAAGTACTTATGGTTGGTAGGTTATAAGTGGGAATAATGAGGGGTGGAGGAGAGCAGTTCTGGCAGTGCTCATGGCTGTCAACTTGTTAGCAGAATGTAATGGTTTCGGGACACTTGGGAAACATTTAGGATGCCATACGGCTGCTTCAAATGGGAAAATAAGAAAAACATTCTATACTTCCCAGCAATCGTTCATTCTGAGTCAGTTTGCATTCCACCTAACCCACTGGATGGCTAGAATCAGTGTGTTAATAAATAATTTTTCTAAATTAATGTATCCTAGTGTTAAAAACTTGGCTTCAGGACAGTCTGAGTATCTCTGCTCCGACAGCGCTAAGTTGCTTAGTGTATCTCACGCTTAAGTGTTAATGGGATTCATGAAGTAAATGTTCATTATTTCCTCTGAACTGGATTTGTTAAGCGTACGTAAAATGTGTCCCCTGGTGTTTACTGTTACCTTTGCACGTCAGTTGCAACACCTTTGTAATCTAGAAGTTTCACCAGGATATGAATCCTGCTAGGCAAAAGATAAAGGTGTTTCAAATTTACTTTCCCTGTGGGGTACCTGCTACCCACCAGACAGGGGTTTGCACCCTGATGCCTTCCTCTTGTATAGACAGTTGGTCACTGGACCCAAGAGAAGTGGGAACAACAGCGATGCCACTTAGGCGACAGGATCTCCTCATTTCCCCAGACATCCTTTCTGGTGAACAAAGGCAGTGGTAGGCCATCTCGTAGTAGTAAGGGGTTTTGGGTATCTGGTAGCCATGGGCCCAAAGGGGTTACCAGGTACAGAAGCTGTATTTTTATAGTGTTGTGATTAGAGCACTTGCTTGGTAGGGGTTGTCCTAGTCCCCAGTCCTGGATCACACTTTGGTGGTACTTTTTACCCAAGTCCTGCTGTGCTAAACACACAGACCCGTAACTCCCTCCCTACGTCAACATCTGTATAATCGTTCTCTATTCAGTCTCCATCCTCTCTCTCCTCCTTTCAGTAAAAGAAACAGTTTCAATGGGAGGGATAGAGAAAGAAGTGGTAGAACCTTTCCTGTGGAGTCTTCTTATCAACATGTCAGATGCGAGTGTGATCAGAAGACCGTGAGCAATTTCAGAAAATTCCCGGATGATTTAACTGCGTTCAAAGGTTTGTGGCTTTCACAGTGTTTGGGTTAAGAGCTCAAAATTTCCATCAAATTATACTTCAGACACCTGAATCTGAGAATGTGTGTGCACGTGTGCACATGCACACACACGTGGGAGGGGTAGAATGTATTTTGTCTTTTTAAAAAAAGAATTAACATAAAGCATTCATAGTTATTAAACAGCCTTCAGTTCACATTAGGCTGCATTTAAGGACAACAATTTTCCATTGTAGTTTCCTGAATTTTTTCATCTATATCAATTATTTAAATAAAATGCTACAATCTCATCTTTAATCAGCGAGGCACGTGAGCAACATACAGGAGTATATAGGGCACCATTCTGAATTTTATGACTTAGCTGACCTGAAAGAGACACTTCAGTTCTCCGTGCAGTTAGTACAACACTGAGTCCTGTTTAATATTTGGGGTGTAGCAGCCATTGTTTAGCCAGCACCCTGCCTGCAGCTGCCTCACATTGCCTGGTTTGGACATTGCATACAACGAACTTGCATGAGCTTGCAATATGCAATACAGAGATACCTTAAAAGCCAGCATGATATAAAAAATAAGAGAGACCATAAGAATTGAAAGCGTTTGGTATATTTGGAAACCAGGCCACCCTTGTTTCAATTTCTGTCTGTAGATTGAATTTAGATATTCATACATGAAAATTGGGAAGCATTTTTATCTTCTAAGCCTGCACTGTGAGATGAAAGGTTCTTCTTTAAAGAACTATTTTTCCCTGTCCTGCTGCTTTTTAAATAAAAGCAACTCCTTTCAGTTTATTGTTTTTTTCCCCTTCGTTCCCTCTAACAGAAGATACCTCTTTCACACCAGCTACCTGTATGCCACCTCTCTGTGGGGGAAGATAGCAATCATCTCAAGGGTTGCACATCAGTCATGTCAGACAGGGATGGGGTCCTGTTATGACACACAGGATGTATGTCAGAACATACACTATACATATTAAAATGAAGTCAGCTGCAAAGTAGCGTATGTACATGCATTACCCCAGAATTAATATTGGTATCCAGCAATATCTAATCACACCGCAACTTACGACATCACTGCATGTTATTGCTTTGTGTTGAGGTCTCCTTTCTGTGTTGTTAAATCAAACTGAAACAACAAATAAGCTTAAAATTGATCATTGCTGCTCTGGAAACAGTTGTTTAACTCCTTCAAAGTCTGTTTACATTTGACATTTCTCGAGCAGAGTCCTTTAGAGATAGATATCTTTTTGTAGATCTTCAAACTGAAACTCAAGGCAAATTCAAAAGACTGCAGCTGTTATCAAGGAACTTTGAAAACAGGATTACTCTGCTTTGGTCTGAAGTTATAGTCCTGCTTTTTTGAATACTTCTAGGTGACTTTATGGTTTTACATCAATGAGAGCTGTATGGCTGAATCTGTGCATGCTTTTTTGAAATTGTACAGGCTTAAATCTATTGCTTCTGCATCGCTGCAGTGAACCACACAGAGTGGGGCATTGATATCTATCGGTTCTTTCGTAGTCTGAAGATTTTGAAGCAATTCAAGTCTTCCTGGATTGTACTGTCTGCAGCTAATATCTATTTGGAATGAATGTGGTAATGAATTTATTCCGGAAACGTATTCTGTGGTTGAACCCCGAATGCATGGTGCTAGGTTTGTCCAGTTTTAATTTGGGCACTCAGGAATTCAGCCACTTCTTCTTGTTGCACTAGGCTGGAAAACAGGCATTTATTCTCTTACTACTTTTTCTGAAACTACTGCTGCTTGGTTTCCAATAAGGGAGTTAGAGAAAATCCTAAGTAAATACAGACTTAATGGGACTTTTAAGAGCCTTGTAAAGAGCACATTTTCTTACTAATTGCCAACTTTTCAGGTGCATCTCAGCCACAAATAACTTGGGAACTACAGTAAAACTCCTTGTTTGTGGTTTATTCTGCTACTAACAACAAAATTATGGGCCATTTGCTTGGACTGCAATGTTCTTGCTGTCTTGCCGTCCTTCCACAAGGATGGCACTGGTCCAGCTGCATTCATTTACTTGGACTGTCCTTTATGTGCTCATTCTGTACTGGTGAGGGTCACTGGGAACTACTATTCCCTTGCTCTAGAAAACAGTCTGGCTCCAGTGAAGGAATATCACCTCAGAAACACCGTGCATGGGGATCAGGGCACAGGCTGTGGAGAAATGCTGGAACTGGAGCAGAACTCAAAGTCCAAACTGTTTAATTCCATTCCCCTGTATAACCAATATTCCCGCCCCCCCGATGATTCTGAAACTTTAGATATCGATCGTCAATAAAAAGAATGTAAACAGATATAAACAGATGTCAATGAAAGCAAAATGTATTTTTAAAGTGAAAATAATAAGAACAAATACAAGCCATAGAAATCACTGTTATTATCACAGATTTACATTGGCCCATTTGCCATCAGGATTTTACTTCAGTTCTGAATAGTTCCTGTCAGTTCAATGGTTTTACTGATTTACACCTCTGGAACAGTCAGACCAGGACTTTCAATTACAGTGTTCCCAATACTGTGAATATATGTTTGTTTTAATAAGGACAGGAGTGTGTGTAAAGCAGTGTTTCAAAAAAAATTTTAATTTTGTTGTGTCCAAGAAGACAAGCAACTCTTGGGGATAACGTGGGCTGTCCCTTAACAGGGTTCTGTATATTCAGCTTGCATAGCTAAGCTGCTCTTTTAGCCTTCTTTGGGTTGCTAATCCTTTAGAGCTTCAGAGCACAGAAGCTCTTTATTACATTGAAAATATAGATGGGTAATTTCACTATGAAACTGTGACTTTCGGGGGGTTATGTTGGGCAAAATATAGCTTATAATATTCTTTTATCAAAGTGTTCAGAAAGTTAATATTCCAAATACGTGTTTGATACTGCAAACACAGGGAGGAAAAGGGAATATGAGATGAAAGAAAAGAACCATGAATTGGGTACTCAGTAACTGTTAATTAGAGCAAAAATATTAATTAAGTATTAAGACAGCATAGTGTAAATGGGAATCTTTTACATATTTCTGTGTAGGGAATTTTGCGCATTGAAGACTTTTGTAATAGTCAAAATCTCCATAGATTTTTTTAACGTTTATTAGAACTTGCAATCCATGGTGGCCAATCATAGCTTGATTTTAATAGAATGAGATCTGGAGTGAATTTTGTGGCGTTGGCTGTTTCATGAAAGATTATACTGGAAGCATTCTTTTTAGTATTTTCCTAAATTATTGTAAAAAGGAAATAATAAAAAAATCATTAGTTTTAAGCAGAAGAAAATGAATGTTTTGCCTACAGCAAGAAACATCATGAGGGTGCTTGTTAAATTATTTCCAGCATCTATAGACAATCAAAACACACTACAGCTTTCCACACAATGTTTATTCTGGTCATATATTAAAGAAAAATCACTCCAAGAATAAATGAAAATATAGGACAGATTTGTCAACATCTTTATGCAAACGTAGGGATACAGCACCTCTAGAACAGCTTTCAGAACTGCTTGGTCAAGGGCAAAAAATGTTCCTGAACCCTTTTGTGCTTTCTGCAGGTACGTGTGCTGGTATTGGCTTATGCCAGTGCAACCAACCCCTGAAGCTTTGCATATTTTAATATACCTTAAATCTGACATAAATAAAAACTTTGGGGTGATGCTGTTTACTAGCTACTGCAAAGAAATCTGCTAGAAGTATTTTTGTACACACATCTTACCCAGAATGAGCCCCAAAGCCAGTCCTTATGCGTGGCAATGTATAGTTGCAATTTGACTTCATGGAAGTCTGCTCTGTTTGGTGGGAAATACAAAGTCATGAGCTGGGGTGAGGAAGGACAACCATCCAGAAGAGAGCAGTTGGAGCACTCTACTTCTGCAAAGCAGTGCTTGTTATTTGCCCTCATTTCCCTCCCTCTCCCTTGGCCTGAGAGACGGGCTGAGCTCTGCCTGCAGGCAGGGAATGGTGTCGCTTTGTGGGCAGGGGAAAAAACTTGTCCGGCCTTTGCTGCTGCACAGCAGTGTGGCTTCTCCTCACCTTTGGGGACAAGCTGTGTTTCACACACAGCTGTGCACATTGCCAGAGCCGATACAAGCGTGTGAAACACCTTCACTGGGCTTAAAAGGAGTAATATGAAATCCAGCTTTGACAATCTGCCTTGCTTGAGTGAGAAATTCTGTTTAATTCATTTGTGCTTTTGATTTTAGCAGAAGGGAATATTATTGTTTAAAGCTGTTGAACCACTTCCTCTGTTAGTAGCACTAACAAAGTAAACTGCCTGCCTTCATCCTGAGTAAATTCACCCATGCCCTCCAAGAGCTGCCAAGGAGGGAGTGCAGGATGGTAGTCTGCCTTCTCTTGTGATGATGCCTTGGAAAAAAAGATGCCAGGAGAAGAGCTGCACAGAGGGTTAGGAGGAAGGGAGGTGTTTTCTTCCCTGGTAGGGAGCTCTGGGGACACAGGTAACCGCTGTTAACACACTTGCCTCCTTCCAGTGTGCTAGCCAGGGCTTCAGGTGAAATAAGGGGCATCATCTGGGACTCCTAGGCAGCAGAAAGGCTTTGAATAGAAACGGATATATAGTCTGCGTATGAAGGTTTTCTAACATCTTTTTGGTTGTTATCATTTCTGTTCAAGCCTTCCAGCCTGGATTTTGCTCATTTCTAGGTTTTTTTGCTTTTTGTTTTGCTTTCCAAAACCTTGCTACTTTCATCTGCCCAGGACAAGAGGTGGAATTTTAATCTGAACTGTAGTATCTCTGTTTTTCATGGTATAAAACTGCTTTCCAAAAATTGGTATAAAACTGCAGGACTGTCTGTCCCACTTGAAAAATGTATCTGCTGGGCTATCTGTCGAATCCTTTCTACAGGATTTTCTCCTGTAGAAAATCGTTATTTCTTCAAATGATGTTGAGGGAATGTTGGGTTTGACAGAGCCAAGTACACTGCCCTGCCTCGTTGTTAAAAAGCACCTTGAGAAAAGAAATTGATCAAGGGGAAAGAAAAAAGTTTTAAAAATGTCTTTTTTGTATTTCTTGTAAGCCTGCCTTCATCTTCCCTTCCTCTGTGCACTAGTCATTTGCTCATTTTAGGATGGCTCTGGTTCTTCCCTGCACAATCTGAATAAAAACTATTGTTCTTGGAAATGATAAATGTACCTCTTTCGTCTAGAGTGAGGACTGGAAAATTGTAATGCACAATATAAGCTATAAAATATTAATTCACAAGAAATAAGCAGTGTGTTCCCCTGTGAGATTGAGAGATTACTATCAGGCTGAAAATCTTGCAGGATAACCAAGGCTTATTTGGGAAGGAAAAGTAGTTAAAAGGACTTTCAGAACGTGCATTCTAGTTGCTGTCTCAACCCTTCACGTGACAGATACTTGGAAATGCATTTAGTTTTATAGATGAAATTTATTGATTAGTGAAGACTTGCCACTAAGATCTAGAGAAGACATCATTCAAAAACAATGCTACAGGCTTTCTCCTTCAATGTGTTGGTGGGATAAGAAGCAAAACATATAAAAATGTTACAAAAATTACAAATGATGATACTTGACACTAATGAGAAGCCTTATTTAAGAAAAATGTGTGGGTAGAAATCAGTCGTTAACAGCTATTATGTTTAGTAAGTAGCAAGATCATCTCCGGGCTAGCTCTTCATAATCCTATTGTTCCTTTTGATCATACAAAACTGATGTAGCCAGGCACAGAGAATATTGCCTTTTTAAGTGTCTGCTGCTTATCTGAGGTTGGATACTGATGAATATTTCTGAGAATCCCAAGCAGATCTGTAAAAGCAACTTGCTGAATCTGAGGCTTTTCTTGAAAATGTGGGACAGACTCAGTCAATTGAAATGTTTCTGCAAGTAGTCCACAACGTATAAGAAAGATTAAGGCTGTTGAATAGGTAAATAACTAATTATTATGTTTTCTGTTTTCTAGCATGTTAAAAACAAAAATCTTGACGTTTGTTACCAAATCAATTTTGCTTTTTAAATATTTTTATTGCTAGGGTTTTTTTAAAAACAATAGTGAAGTTGGACATGAAAAGATGATTTGGATAAGATGTAGTAAGAAAGTAATTTGAAAAGATTAAAATGAAATGTTTTGTGATTTTTGTAAAAGAATTTGTGTTCGCATTCCAGTGTAAACACTCAGAAAAACTGAGGTGAACTTGCAAAGTGTTTTGAAGTAACTTTGTTACCACCCTCACAAAACAAAATGAACCTCCTTCTTTAGGGGGTTACAGTGATGAGGGTTTATCCATCTTTAAGACCGAGTTGCACAAAATAAGACAACAAACAAGGAAGGTAACATTTTAGGGTATGAACTGACCGTGTAATGGATCAGGTAGATTATAGCTTACTCTGTCTTTTCTTCCCTCTGAAGAATTACTTGCTGGAAATGGTAAAGTGAAGAATATTAGATTAAAATAAATTAGATTAAAACAAACCTAGCCCTGATACAGCGCGATTGTGGTGGCGGTGAGTTCAGGCAGCAATGACGTATCCCGGAATTAGGGTTTGGCTTCACTTTGCGGGATAGTGCGGTATTGTTGGTAGCGGTTTGGTGCTCAGGGTAGCCATTATTTGGTCTTCTGCAGGTTACTTCTGTCAAGAAGCAGAACTAATGATAATGCTGGTAATTTAAAAAGATGGACAGGAATAAAGGTAGGAATACATATCCTCTCCTCCAAAACTGGTAATCGGACATCTGTATCCACATTCAGCCCGATGGGGTCTAAATTACAGGCAGTAAAGCCAGTCCTGCTGCAGTTAAGATATTTTAGACGTTTTTCTAAAAGGAATTTAATTTCCTCCAACTTTCCCACACGTTACATTCTCTCAGTATTATCTGTTCTGTACTTTTAAGTAAGTTATTGTGTTGGGCTTGATTCATTACAGTACAGCTTTAGCTTTACAGTGGTGAAATCCAGTTGAGTTTGGTGAAATTACAGTGAAGTGAAACAAGTACTGCAGTAATAAGCTTAGGCATGTTGATCGAAAATGATATGAGTCAGAGAAGCACAAGGATTCTGGAGAGTAATTATAAATATTACAAAGCAGAAGCCTTCGATGCTAAGGTTTCTCAGTGAACTTCAGTACTAACCTCGTTCTTACTTTTGACATGTTTCATCTTTTTTGCTCAGCCTACTGCATCTGAATAATGAAATAGTGACTCTGACATTGAAGCGCTGATTTACTTTTCTCAACATTTCACACGTTTTCCTCAATTTTGCATCTGTTTTCTTGCTGGCAGCAACCTCTTCCATCAAAACTGTCAGTGTTTTTTAGAGCCATGAATTTAAGAAAAAATAGGGAGAAAAATCTCCAAAACCTCTGAAGTGAATTTCTTTACTTCAGAAGCACTTCATATGGTAGTTTTCTATCAAGAAGATATATAGTAGAGATAGTTGAAAAAGAAAAATGTCAATTTGGAAGATCACTGGATAACGATACTTGCTGCCTGCTCTCAGCAAGGTGTCAGTATTGCCAGCCACAAAGCTTTTGGGAAGGAACCATTATGCTGTTTATGTTACAAGAGGACAAAGAGTGGGGAAGGGTTAGGGTCGAAAAGGGGGACTAAGCTAAATTCCACTTCTAAAATGTACCTGTCAGCAAGCTGATCCAGGAGAGCGAGCGTGAACTAATAGCACTCTGAAAGACGTGCTTACTTCTCTCTAGGCTAAAATAATATGCTGTACTGTGCTAAAAAGTTCTTTTGCTTACTGTAAAGAACATATTCTAAGTAGGGTTTTTTAAACACAGACTGTAGCCAGGACAGGTGTTATTTCTGAGTTGTAGTTCTCACATGCAACCACACAGAACACCACAGGAGAACATGCTGATCAACCGAAGAAAGCATACCTGTTACTGGTGAACCATGTGAAAAACTCTTCTGTTTTCATTAACTCTGCAACACTTTTAAGGTTCTCTTACACTGTGAGAGCATGCCAGATGGAAATAAGAAACAGGAAGGATATTTGGGAAAGTCATAATAGCTATGAAGATCAGAGAGAATTTATGAAATATATATAATTTGAATTTTATAACCTATAAATCCAAAATGATAATATTGTTCTATGCTTCTCAATTTAATAAACTACTATAAATTTTACAGTTCATCAATAGAAACTAATTATTCTGTTCCCACATTTGTCTTCAAGTAGAAGATGTGGGAAAATGAAAGCAGGCAGACACTTTAGTGGCATAAATTTAGAATATTTAAGTTTCAACAAGAAACTTTCAGGGTGTTACAGTACACTTCAGTGGGTGTTCTTTTCAATTTCAGTATGTTTCTTACTGTTTCTAAGTGATGATGACTTTAAAAAAGCATGAAATAGAACTTCAAAAACAATTTCCAAACATCTCAATTCAGGAAGTAATAATAGTAATAATTTTCTTGCTTGCTTGCTTGCTAATGATAGTAAATGGACACACCAAAGAATTCTTTGGGAAGAGAGAAAAAGGGTGATTAGAGCTGGTGGGGAGAAATGGATTATGGAAACTGAAAATACATTGCTCCAGAGAATCAGGTTCATAAATCGGAATGTCAGGCAAATATTAGGGAACTGGTTCACAACCATTCATGTGCAAACTGTATTAAAAAGTTTTGACTTGTGATGAGACGTCAGATTCTTCAATCCTGCAGTATTTTCAGATCACAGGTGATGGCAGCTGTTGCAACAGAATATGAAATAAGTAAATTGCCTGGAAATGTTACTGTAGTGTCCAGCATGAAATAGCAGGAGAAGAGTGTGGCATTTTTTGGAATGTCCATTTTCATTAGTAGGTATAAATTTGCTGTTGCTGAGGCTGGTTCTAATCATATTGTTTCCCAGTCCTCATTTCAAAGTTAGGCAGAAAAGATTCACGATTCACGCATTCTTAAATATGTATTGGTGTGGATATGTAATATTTTCTGGTTCTGTATTTCTAGGTTTTGCTTATTTCATTTTCAGCTTGCAGCTTAGAGTTGGAAATTTGTTTTTTATGACCTCTGAGATTCTAATGTAATCATTTTCCCAGTGTAAGGCGGGTTGCCAAGCACACCTTGAATATATATTAATAAATTTGGTATAGCTGCATTTCTACTTTCATAATCAAGAAGCAAATTTCCCTTACGATGACAAGCAAGATTTTGGTGATCACCTGGAAATTACATTCTTCCTAAAGAAACTAGAGACAATTGGAGATAAAAACATAATTTTCCAAATGTGAGAGATTGTAACTGATAAATTATTGTTGAGATCCACATTCAAAAAGAAAAGACGACTCATATTAAAAAGAGCTTCCAAAGTAGTATTGAAACCTAAGATGTAAAAGGCCTATTACGAGCTGTGAGCACACAAAATCGCCTGCTGTTTTTATGTTTCAAGATGCAGAAAATGGAGAACAATAAACCAGGCAGAAGAGAGAGAGGATTTGTATTTGCTAATTATTATTTGTTGCTTCAGAGAATAACACTAAGTTTTCTGGAATAAAAAGGAAAGAGATTCTTAATTCTTTCAAATGTGAACTTCACTCAGCTGTTTCAGGGCAGAGTTAGCCGTGTTCTTTCAAATCCCATTTTGTGTTTCTGTACATGTAGCATATTCACACGCACCGTTTTGCTGTTTCACTTCTTCCTGGAATGGCCAGGAGGGATCAAATAAGGTTAGTAATAAGATCATGTCCTGAGGCAATGTTAGATACTGCACAGAATTCTTCGTAGTAAACTACAATCATGTAAAACCAAACGTTATTACTCTGTGTATCCTCACTTCCACTGCAAAGGCTTTCTTTTATTCAAAGTTTGTTTTGTTTTGTTTTGTTTTTTTTTGTGTGCCTCAAATGTGAACTTCACTCATCTGTTTCAGGGCAGAGTTAGCCGTGTTCTTTCAAATCCCATTTTGTGTTTCTGTACATGTAGCATATTCACACGCACCGTTTTGCTGTTTCACTTCTTCCTGGAATGGCCAGGAGGGATCAAATAAGGTTAGTAATAAGATCATGTCCTGAGGCAATGTTAGATACTGCACAGAATTCTTCGTAGTAAACTACAATCATGTAAAACCAAACGTTATTACTCTGTGTATCCTCACTTCCACTGCAAAGGCTTTCTTTTATTCAAAGTTTGTTTTGTTTTGTTTTGTTTTTTCCTTTGTGTGCCATACACAACATTTCAGATGTTCTATGTAAAGATGAAGACCATATCTCATAAAATGATCCTACCATGTCCTCTGCCCAAAGAATAGGGAGAGCTGTAATGCTGGCAACCAGCACAAGATTAGAGAAAAATCCTGAAATGCCACAAAGACATTTCCACTGGCAGCTGAATTTTCCACTGCGGGTTTTGGAATCCCCTTTGCTTTCAACGAGCACCAAGCCATGCGATCTCAGTAGCCCATCCAGTTGAAAGACATTAGTCTGTATTTTGTCCTCTTGTCTTTGTATTACTTAGCTGTCAAAGGACACTGGGTGGCCACTGAAGTTATTTCTAGCGTGTAGACAAATCTGTAGAAGGTGAAAGAACCTTGTGTATTTCATGTTTTCTATATCATATGTTGCAAAGAATCTCCGGAGTTGAAAATGTATCTGTTAAACTTTTTAGAAGTGAAATCTTTTGGACTGTTTAGCCATTATCAGCTTTAGTGCCAGCAAATTTGTTCCCCTTGGTGATTTTAATATTCATAAAATTAACATTAATGACTCCATACCCAGTGAATTTCTATCACTGTTTAGATTCATTACATCTTCTCTACATATTCAGCTCCTTAGTCATTTTCTCAATCTCATTGATATGGTGTAACATTTTTCCAGTAAATTGAATAGCTACCTAATCCCTCTTTGATCATTTTATAGTAAACTGTGAAGTTTATTTCCAGAAAACAGATTGTTAACTGAGAAAAACTGTAAATTATTTATCTTCTAGAAACTATTTTAATGCTGATTTAGTTGTCAAGTATATTTTTATGTGACGGCTTTAATTAAGTTTTTCCAAGCATATGCCCCTACCTCACATACATTTTGAACTAAAAATATGATGGTTAGTTTGTTTCCTGATTTTTTCCTGGAGTATAAGAGATGCTGTATGTATAGGAATAATGCTTCTTACTGACTTCTTATTCCATTCGTGGTTGCAAGGGCTTCTTCCTCACCCAATTATGTTTGACCCTGGCAAACAATGGTGAAGGTGGGAAGAAAAAGCAATCTGAGCCGGAATGTACACAGAAGTTATTTCTCTCTACGTGGGGTTGAGAAAAGTTGAGTGTACTGGAATGAAAGGTTGATTAGAAGAATATGCTGCAGAGGTGCTGCAGAATGTTAACGTGTGATTCTTTTTGTAAAAAGACTACTTGGCTCAGCAAGAGTGAGCTTTGTATTCTTAAAACTTCCAGTCGGGAAATTACCACTTTATTCCAGAGCTGGAAGTTTTTTTCCCTTAAAAAGCAGAAAGTAACGGAGGATGGCATATGACTACTTTTTATTAATAGTTTGCATTAACCAGACCTATCCATGCTGACCATTTCAATGCATCCAAGGCTGCGTACAGTTTTTCCAGCTCTTGCTGTTGCAAAATATTGTTCCTCTGTGATAGCCTCACATTTCCTTGTTCCATTAAATCAATTTTGCTGCTTCTTTGTACAACTGTACAACAGCTCTTCATACTGGGACAATTGACGGCTGGTACATGCTAACTTTGAATGTACCGTGTCCCATTCAGCAAGTCTGTGCACAGTAAAGTAAAATGTATACATGCATGTCTAGCATTGTGAATGTTCATTTACTATGATTGATTACCCCACCCCTGCTACCCTTTTTTATAGACTGATAGGCTGTAGCTATACTAATAAATCAGAGTCATGGAACAGACTGTGTTCATAATACCAAGTTCACAGAGCTTCCAGAACAGATTCAAAAAAGTCAGAATATCTACTGGGAATAGTCCATGGTCTGAGCTAAATTCTGATACAGGATTTATTTATAACTCTACCAGAACTATTTTAGCAATTTCATAGTATAGGCAATTGAATTTCAGTCCCAGTAATTGTTTATTCCTTTGTGCTGTTAAATTTAATACTATATGTGTAGCCATTGGGTCTATGTGTGTGGAACCTTTTCAGTGGCAGCCATGCCCAGGAGTGTAGTGTTTTTATATGTGTCCCCAACAGCACAGCGGCTGCATGGATAGCAGATGGGATAAAAATGACTGGAAGGCTACAAAAAGTTAAATAACTCTTACAGGTTCTGAAAGTCTTGTTGTTGATGTTACTCTAAAAAGGTTTAAAATACTTTAGTGACTCCTACAATTATAATTTAATAGAATTATGGACATATTTAGAGAATTGTTGAGGAACTAGTGCCTGTTCAGTTACTGCAAGCTTGTTTGCTGTGACAGGAATCTCAGCTTTACCTATGGTATAGCCTAGTTCTTCTCTCAGAAAATTATGTCCTTTGTCTTACTTGAGAACCCCTTGCCTCAGAATCTTCAAGTCCTTCTCACAGTGAAATGCATTGGGCAAGATTGTACGTAGCAAAAAGAATTAAAAAATAATGCTAAGTGACTGGAAATTTTTCTTATTATCTCTTTATTTGTCTATTAAAAATACTTTAATAACAGCAAAAATTAAGATCAGGTGAAAAATGGAATTCTAATATCTCCACTCAAAACTAGATAACAAATATTCAGCACCACTTCTGCCAGCAATGAAGATGTTGTCATTCTTCATTACGGTATATCGGGATATCTTTTAAGCAATTTTCTGTGGTGATCTGGAAAACTTCAAATGTTGCTGACATTTTCTGTGTTAAAGTGATATACTGGAACAATTGCCTGTGGGTGTATACAGCAATATATTTCTTGCAGTCCTCTTCTGGTTTCATCTTCCAGTATGCCTGGGACAGATAGTACTTTCCTTTTCTTCTCCACTCTCAGCCGTCCTATCTATGTCTTATGGCAGTGTTATTCACTGGTGAGTATGCTCTGCGTGTTGGTATGTGTATGTATTCACTGAACACTGCAGATGAAGACATCTTGGCTATTCATAACTAAAAACAATTATTTCTACTCTGAATTTGTAACAGCTCCAGCTGTGATTGTTTAGATGATATATATTGTTTATTCTTCTCTTGTACCATGCTATCCATGAAAAGCTTCATGCCTTCTGAGGGAGGAGAATCTTCATTAATATTTGGTAAAGAGAGCTGGTAAATGCAAGCTAAGTCCCAAACACTTACGGCATGGTACCCTTTCTAAGAATGAATAAATCTGAAACGTATTCTCTTGGAACAGAAGCCATTACTGACTGCCTCAGTCCCATCTACTAAACTGCACTTTTAATACAGTTTGTTTGGTTGTCCTTACTTTTTATACACAAGCATGTAAATCCTTTGTTCCTAAATCTCTTGTTGCACTTCATGGTGTTACTTTCGCCAAGCCCCCTTCTACCAGCATTCATCTATGTGGTCATGTATGAACAGATACTACTCTGTCCTGCAGCTTGGTCTGTAACACACTTCCAAATTGGCGGTACTCTGTTATTGCGCATGGGCAGGAGTAAAAGACTAAAGTTTCCTCTCAGCCTTGGATGGTTCTTGACATACTGTACCCTAACGCTTGGCTTTGGCATTTAGTTCTCTGTTGAATCCTTTTAGAGGTCGTCTAAACTTTTATTGAGGTTAACAAACTCCTTAAGAGGAGGCAGAATTTACTGCCACAAACAATGAAATATATAGCCGGTAAGATCTATTTGTCTTCTTTCAGCTAATAGCATAAGATTTTGCTTTTGCTGCTGCTGATAAGTACTGAATAGTCAAGAAAAAAGTAGAATATCATGGACCAGAAATCTGCATTAATTAGGCTGAAGGATGTATCACAGTAATACCAGTATCAGTATCACTAAGTCTTTGGATCAAGCAATTTCAAAGACTGAGATTGTGTTGCAAGAGCAGTAAGGGATATATGCAGGCCTATTTTGTAATACCTTGGCATTAAGATTTTAACTATGCTTGTTATTTGTGAGTATGCTGAGAAGATGATTAATTACTAGATTAAAAAGAACTCTTTGATCTTGAAATATTTAATACCTGCTGTCCATGGAGACTGATATTAAAACAACTAACTTCTGTAAAAGTTCACATAACACCGGTCTTGTGTTATCTTTACATAGGCCCTTTCATTAGTTGGAGCAGAGAGAAGTTTTACTGTTGTAATTCAGAGCGCAAAGACCCTCAGAGGTCGTAACAAGTAGCAAAGCAGTATTATGCTACAAGAAAGCTTCAGTTGTCCACTCACCTCACTTAAACCCTAGCATAGACATAAAAGTGGATTGAAACAGATTAACTGAGCAGTGAGAGCTGTCTCTACGCAGGGAAGACATGTAGAGCACACCAGTTTAAGTACAGCCAGACAGACTGGGATTTTCAGAGAAATCTACCAAAATCACGTTTGTGAGCTCTGGTTTTAATGCAGTTGGCAGTTAGCTCTCTTACAGGTAGAAAATCGCTACCCGGTTACCTGTGTGTGGCTGAGCTTAGAACAGAAAAGACTCTGCTACTGTAAACGCAACTGGATTCAGTGATCTGACAGTGGAGCTGCGACAAATGCAGTGATACTAATGTGAATTAGCATGGGAAATTGGGGTCTGTGTTTCATTCATCGTTCATGCAAGTTGACAGTCAGAGTAACTTTGTGCTAAAATACCAGATAGTGCTGAAAGAGAGAAGGTGATGTCACGTGTTTCATTTTCCGCTACAGGGATGGTAACATCTGGCCAAGAGATAATGAACAGCTGGGGGAAGTACAGCTTTACATTGCCACAGCTGTTTGCTTAGTGAGCGTGAGTCGGAGCCTTCAGTCTCCTACCATGCTATAATCTCATGACTTCACTAGAAGTAGACTTGAGATTTCTACTTGACTTTTTCCTAGGCTCCCTGTTGCCAACAGGAACCTCACTTGCTTTTATTATCAGAATGGTGTAATCAAGATGAGGGTTTTGTACTACTCTGCTAGATTCCTGAGATACCATGTTAAATTTCAATGGACTGGGGGGGCGTGTGTGTCTGTCTGTTAAAACACAAATGTGCTCTTTAAGCAGACAACTTACGTAGCTCTGCATATAAATCTGATTTGTATTTAGAACGTTTGTGAACACACACAAAACTCAAATAAAGAAAGGTAAGGCCGGTGAAGCATTTTTCCAGTTTAATAGCAAATTTAAACTTTAGTCCCTTCCTGTAACGGCAAGGCGTATTCGGCATTTGTGAGTTCATCTGCAGGCACATCACTTCGTCAGGCTTCTTTGACTGTAGGAGCTTCTGGCATATTTGGCAGCTCAGTCACTCACATTTTCGTGAGAACTGTAATGCTCCCTCTTAGAGCTCTTCATAGAGAGATCTGGCTGAGATGTGAGAGCTACTGACTGGTGATAGACAGGAAGCTAGATCAGATGAGATAATAGTCTTCTCTGACCTTAAAATCTTGCAATAAAAATAGCAACAATAAATCAAAATACCTCAAAGTTTCAAGCCTGAATATTACGAAACAATAAAATTTACTTTGCCTGCCACTTGCTAGGCTGCTGTTAAGTTTTAAAAGCTTACTTTGATAATTCATAGTATGCAAAGGATTGCAGTACAGGCTTACAGGTTGTGAAGACAACATAAAACTTTTCTGAATCCTAGACTTTAACTGCATAGCTTATACCACTGTGATTTTGAAGTTCTGGGCATTATTTTGATCACCTTTTCATATAAAGTCTATGAATCAGCAGTTAAAAAAAACTTTTGCTTAGAATACAAAATTAACTCCCGTGGCTGAGTGTTTACGTACACTGATGTTATTTCTTCACCATGGAAGTGATCAGTGGGTGACCACCTACATAATCAGGACATTAATTTTCTATCATAATGTTTAAATCAGGTGAGAATTATTAAATGCATTTTCAGATATTAAAACTAAGTTGTGAAATAAAAACATACTTTTGCTGCATTTACTTTACTTTACTTACTGCATTACTGCTTTTTCCTGAGCATAAGATGTAGGATCTTCTGTTTCCTTTTGGTCTTGCTACCAATTATTTATTCTTTTTTTTTTTCCTTTTCATTGCTTTATGCTCTATATTGCAGATTCAGCAGAGATGGGCAACTGAGACTTCAAGTTGAAATAGACTTTTCAGAAAGCAGTCATTATTTAGGTTTTTAACACTGAACCTTCCTGTCATATTGATCTATAGCTCATTGATTGATTGAAGTAGATCACATGCCTCCTACACTAAGCAGCGAAGCTGTTGCTAGCATGCTTCGGGCACAACTGGGTCCTGTTCAGGAAAGCCCTTGTTGGGATAAGCTGGGATGAGTTATCACACGCATTTGTTGAATATTCCGAGATGAAAGATGAAATTTTAGCCCCAGTGAAATCAGCAGGAGTTTTGAAATTAACTTCAATGGAGTGTGTGTTCATATAGGCTTTCCATTTCCAAAATCCTTGGCGTTCAATGTCCTCATCCTATTCCTCTGATATAAAGATGGAATATCCAGGCTCATACGAGGCAGAAAATACAGTTTTTAACTGTCCAAAAGATCATTTTTAGTAATCAGGATCTCCTCAACATTTATTTGGGACTAGGTCATCTTCTGGTTTAGGAGATGAAATTTAGTTTGTCACATCTTCCACCTAGGAGCATCTCCCTGCTGGACTGACCAGCAAAAGATCAGAATACAGCAGTCTTCAGAATGCCAAGACTTGGACTTCATACTCAAGAAGCATAAACCCAGGCCAGATAAAGATGTTGCCAAACTAAGGTTGTGAAGATTTTGTTTTTCATGCCCAGGCATTCCAAGGATCTCATTAGAAACATGTTAATAATCAATGTAAATCAACAAAAACTGGACTAAATGGAATGAACATTCCTTTCTGGCAGAAACACAAGCTATCTATTTGTATAGTATCAATCCTACCTGTACTGACTCAAGAAGCTGTTTTGATATTCAGTAGGGTTTACTGGACAGATACCATCAATATCCACAGGTTAAAATTGGGAACAGGACTTGGAAGAAGGCAAAATACCAACTATGTAGTTCTAGTAGTTCTGTACTGTGTGTAGAAAGGTGCGGAAATACGTCTATGTACACCCATACATGTACAGTGTACATCCCTGCTTGCTGTATTCCGCTTTGGAAAATGCAGATGCACCATCTCCTCCATCCACATGTAACATGCTAAGCGTTATTTGAGTAGGACGTTGTCCTGGTTTTGGCTGGGATAGAGTTAATTTTCTTTCTAGTAGCTGGTACAGTGCTGTGTTTTAGATTTAGTGTGAGAATCATGTTGATAAGACGCCGATGTTTAGTTATTGCTGAGCAGTGCTTACACAGAGTCAAGGCCTTTTCTGCTTCTCACCCCACCCCACCAGCGAGTAGGCTGAGGGGGGCACAAGAAGTTGGGAGGGGACACAGGAG
>NW_008795322.1:601157-618484 GCF_000699145.1 Aptenodytes forsteri | reverse complement strand
TTATTATTATTTTCCCTTTTCTGTCCTATTAAATTGTCTTTATCTCAACCCACAAGTTTTACCTTTTTTTTTTTTCTGATTGTCTCCCCCATCCCACTGGGGGGGAGTGAGCGAGCGGCTCTGTGGTATTTAGCTGCCTGCTGGGTTAAACCACAACAACCAAACAATATCATACTAATAACAAAGTAAGATTTGAAGAAAATCTATTAACTCGGTTTTCAATTAACTCCAAGGTGTATGCACAGAGAGTAGTATCTTAGGATTCATATTTCACATCTTGACAGCCTTTACCATTGTATCAAGGAAGCATTGCAAACGGGCTATATAATCCTCTTTGCTGGGATATTATTACACCTATACAGAGAAAAGCCTCTCAGCAACATGGTGCAATGTATTCTGGGACCTGTGGTTCCCCTGTGCGGCTTTATCATGAATCCTCTCAAATACTGCATTTTGTGTGGTACTTTCTGATACGGCAGAGATTGTTACCTGGGTAAAATCAGCCCATGTCCCCTTAAGGGTTAAGGAGAGGGCAAGTGTGTTAGCTTAAAAGATCTGCAGTGTCAATGCAAGCATGGAAAGCAAAGTCAGTAGCTGCAAATCAGTTGTAAAGTATAAAACTCAGTGCATGGGAATAGTAATGAAGTATTATTTACAAAAATATTAGAAATACAGATTAATTCTTTCTGTCACCTTGGTTTAAAACCTAATGAATGTATGCCAAGACGGAATGGCAATTCTCCAGAAACCCGTCCTGTGATGTCTTCACCCTCAAGTCTTTCATATTTATTATCTCCGAGGTCCAGACTGGTGGCTACGTCAGGCAGAGCCAAGCGAAACTACAAAGGCTTCCTCTGTTGTTTTCTGAAAATTGCTGTGGCCCCTGCAATGTGTTGCTTGCTCTTTCCCTTCCCCTCGCTCTCTCAGTTCCTTCGGCAGCGCGCTGTAGCCATGTCCCATCTTCAGTAAGGGGAAGATATGATAATGAGGAGACAGATGGGATCCTCTTCGTAAACTCTAATCTCTTTCACTTTCATTGGTGACAGGTGCTGGAATGAATTCTGTGCTAATGGGAACTCCTGAACTACTGGGGTAAAATTTAAATACCTAGCAGAGGAAAATTATCATATGGTTAAAGTACCAGACTTTGGTTCGGGAGCTCTTCTGAACACTTTTGTTTGATTTGTGGCATGACACTTAATCTTCTGTATTTCATCCATAAAGTGTGGATAATATTGCCTTCTTTTCTTAGTCCAAGAGAGGGTGATGATTCACACAGGCTAGAAAGGAAAAGACATACAAAATTATTGCTTGAATTTTAAAAGGCTCATATTAATGCACTGTGCAGAGGATCTGGAGCACATATTAAATGAATTATTATTGTTTTCACTTCCTATGAGCCATCGTTTCTTTTCAGCCCTTGAACAGGCCAAGTTTCTGATACAAGGTTTACTCTGAGCAAACACTTTTCCTCTCGGAATTGCTTTTATTTCGGATTGAAGGAGAGAAAGGGGAATAAATGAATAAGGAACTAATACAAGATCAACATGAGAGAGAAGGCAGGAACCATTCTCTTTATCTCAGCCGTTTTGAGTAGATTTTTAGTCCTGTGTTGAAGCAGAGAGCATGGGACAGCATCATTTAAAGGGATGCAAATGAAACAGAGAATCGGGTGGCCCACTTATACCTCCATAACCCAGGAAACCCAGTATTTTAGCACAAATCTCCATCTCTCTCTGCTGCAGCATTGCATCATTCTCATAAACTAAGAATTATCTGCTGTTTATATAGGAACGCCTATCTTTTTTCCTTGTCAGCCAGGTGAGGCAGAGGTCTGGAAAAAGAGAAGGTGGCATTAGGGGTGCAGGGGGGTGTCAGCACAGGCTGAAGACCCAGACCTACCTGCCTCTAAAGGAGGTGAGTGCAAGAGAAGCAGGTTTTGCAGATGGCTGCTTTCCTTGGTCTTGCAACAGGGTAACTTCACAAAGTCCCCTGGGAAAGTCCCTCACAAAAAGTAGCTTATTTCTTAGCAGAAAAAGTATGCTGTCTTCCTCCTTCCACCCCAAATTTCCCCAGAAATGCCTTATTTCTTATAATTTCTTCACCCATTCATCCAAATATTTTCATCCAATTTCCTTTAACATCAAACCTGATATCTTATGTCTCAATATTTTAGGATGTTGGGACTGAATTGTTTGTATACTCTTGGATGTTGAAAACACTGTTCTTTCTTTTATGATAATCCTTCCATTATCATTTTCTTTCAACTACTCTCTTAAAAAACCTTTCACTTCGGTGCTGAGATGACCTGCTAAATGTCATAAAATTATTTGTGAATTTCTAGTGAATGTTCTTGAGGATAAAAGGGCAATAAGGGTCAGAAAAATGCTGATAATAGATGACTTGGCTATGTAAGGCTCTTATAACAGAAAACTTGGAATTCAGTCAAAAACAGATTGCAGAGAATACTCTTATTACATGAAATACAAACTTAAAAAGGGGTTACTGCTCTTGTAATCCAGCTTACTTGTGAAATTTAGGAGTATTATAAACCCTGAACAGTTTGTGACAGATGTGACATTTAGGTGGCCTTGGTACTTTTAGAATAAACTTTTCTAAAAACTATGATGGAAGTTTTTATTTTGTGTCCCTTCCTTTCTGCTACTGGATGGAAGCATGCAGATATTTTTTCTCTTTAAAAGTTTTGTCTCTGATCATTATTCAAGGACCTTTGAAACCTGATATGTAACAGAAAGACCAGATTAACCAAGAATGTAATTAGGAAAACCAAACGTTGCTTATTATAAAAATGAGTCTTTTTTCAGTTCCGTGATTTATTGTCTTAGCATATACTTTCATGCAGTTCTTACACGTTGTGCAAAATGTGGGTACTAGGAGAGGTCACCACAAGGTGCACGAATAGCAAGCGGTATTTTCTCTTCTGTTGTATCCTTCCTGTATGTGAGTTAAGAACGATACAGCATTTTGAAATGATATATTAGTGAAAGGAGATGATCTTCTACTGCTAGATCACAGGCTTTAGCCAAGGACTATGCAGTTCAAGTCTGAGATAGCTCCGTAGTATCACAGATGGATAAAGAAGGATGCAGAATGGTTTTTGCATGATTATGTGGATAGGAGGGAGCAGATGACTGTTTTCTCTTACCGTGCATTTGTTTAGCTAAGGACTGTGCGTGGTAGCTGTTCCCTTCTCACCTTAGCTTCTTAAGAGAGTCCTTGTTTCCTCTATATTGCTATTTTTTTGATAACACAAGGAACTCTCCTGATCCATGCAGAGTTTAGCTGCAACATAAGCTTATTAAAGCCAGAAAAATGGGAGTTTTTTTCCTTTTTTAAAAGCTTTTGTAGTATGGTTCTTGTCCTTGCTACTGTAAGTCTGTGCAGTGTCATGTGTCACTTCATGTAATAATTCTTCATCAGCCTTGCACACACCAATTCATTTTTAACCGCAAGCAAACCTCGTATCAGCAATGAAGAGGGTCACTTCTGCATATCCTTTAGCTCAACAGGAGAGTATACAAGAGAATAAATACATCTTAGGTATGTAAATGTTTTCTTTCTTTTGGCAACAGGTTTGCTAGAAAATTGCAGCATTCTGATACTGGTTAAAAAACTTCTCCCCAGAGGCGTATTTTAGAAGTGATGCTTGGGCAAAATACATTTATGGGGGAGGGGGCTTTTTCCTTGAATACAAGCTTTCTGTTTTTTTCAGCACCTGTGTTATTCAGCGCTGAGTGCATCACTTCTTATCATGATCCAAATAGATACGCTGCTAGGAAGCTTTTATGTTACAGTGTTCAAAGAAAAGGTCGCTTTGCATTGAATGTTTCTTGCCCTAATTTTAATTAAAAATTCACACAAGATTTTCTTTTCTCTTATTTGTTCAGCTTTAGGCCTTTCTTTGCTGTAAGAAAGAGAGAACGTGAAGCATTTCAGATATCCTCTCTTCTCAGAACAGCTTGTAAATCACCCTGTAAACTTACTAACGTTTGATGCTTTCTGACGGCAATAGCTTCAGCTTTGTAGATAGATTCTTTTTGGTTTCCCCCAGTTTTCTTCCTGTGGATCTTGGCACTTTGTCACCTGGTTAAGAATACTTATCAGGCTCATGAAGAGCAGGCAGGAGCTGCCAGAGCTAGCTGTGTTGTCAGCTGAAGTAGGCCAAGTGCTCGGATCACACATCCTTGTCCCCAGCTTCCTGGCTCAGCCAGTATTGCGTGTGTGAGGTGGAGGGAGGAACAGTAATCTAACTTCAGCTCACCTTCTCACATTGTTCTCGGATGCTGTAGCGCAGACCCACCTTGATCAGCTGTTGAGGCTTAGCTCCTTAGACTGAGCTGGGGAAGCTGTAGGGCAGACTCACATCCTGCCAGCCTGGTCGAGGAGGTGGGGGACAGCTGGGGCCATCTTAAAATGTTGCTGATAAATCTGCCAGTGTTCTTCTGGCAGATCTGTGAGCAACCCATGAAACAGCATCTCTGAATTATTCTAAGTCTGCTCTATGAATGTGTGCTCGTCGCACTCAAGAGCACTGATACACTGCGAGGTCTGTTTCTTGATGTAGCTGTTGTGAAAAGTCTATCTGGTAGTCAGACAAAAACTGAAATTCTTATTCTTCATGAAGAACCTCAAAGGTAGCCACAGTCGACCTAGCATCCAAAATGGCCATTTTAATTCAATCTAATGAATATTATGCATGGAGACATTTGGATGGAAAGTAAAGAATTGAATGCATTTTATGTCCTTACAAAGTTAAATGTTACATTTGTTCTTAAAACTTGGAAAACTTGTTTGTTTAATATGGCAGTGTTAGTTTAAAAAAAGCAAGCTGATATTTAATGATGACTTTTAATACAGTGACAAGCATCCTAGTTTTCAGGCTAACGATAATCAGGAAGATAAAACAGTACAAATAAATAATACCTACCTATTAATTTCAATTGCTGGTTTAATGCACAACGGGTTATTGTTACCTCAGTTATGTCCCTCTTCCTATTCATTTCCATTTGATGTTGCAATACTCTGATCCACTATGCTAGCTATGTCATTAGCCTGGAATAGCAGCATATACTGTGTCCCTGTGAGGCACTGTATCTGTGGTGGGCTTCCAGGGAAAAATGAGAGAAAATATTGCAAAGTATGGTGAGGACAGCCTGCGATATTTTTCGGTACCAGAAAAAAAAAACCTCTGCAAAAATGAAATTAGCCTGCTCCTTAGAGCTTATTTAGCAAAACTCTATTATGCTAAAAGAAATTATTTTTATCAGAAAAATGAATGAAATAATTTCACATGGAAGGATTTTAGCTTGCACGTGTTTCACTGATAGTGTTAAAGAATTACACAGGATTTCAAAACCACGTAGTTCTAGGTCAGTTTAATCTACCCAGTGTCTCAAGATTTCTGTGTATCAGGTACTGTATTTTACTGGTACTTTCTTTAGGGTAGAACTATATCCTAAAGAAAGGGATCATCTTGGTCAGACTAGCAGGGTTGTCATTCAGGAAGCATAAACCTTCTCCCCTGTGCAATTAGGGAACAAGCTCCCTACTGACCGACTAACCCTGCCAGTTATGCTTCACTGAGGAGTAACTTGTCAAATGTCACTTTTTAGCCTGAAAACGAGAATTCCTGAATGCTCTTTAAGCTGAGTAGCTGCTGCAAGGAGATTTGTTTCTTTCAATAAAGAACCTGCTGAAAGTCACAACCACAAGGTTACTGGGTCTTAGAAGGGTCTTGGGGCTCAAATCAGTCGTCAGATAGGGATATTCCTGTCTGCTTGGCCCAACAGCAGCCGAATTCAAGTGTAAGGTGGTTGTTGTTGGGCTGAGAAAAGTGACAGCGAGTTGGGGCATTTTCTTACTGCGATTCATTTATTTGTAAAAAAAATTAATGTTTTCTCCTTCCTTGAAGAGCGGCAGAACCAAAATAAACAAGCAGCATTCCTCCCCTCACTTTTCTGGAAGGATTCTACACTGGACTCGAAGCCTGCGCTGCTTTAGGAGGTGCGGAGCTATCCTTCCCAGCTCTATGCAATAGTTTTGTCTCCAGTGTGCACCTTTGAAATAATGTAGGAATTACACCTGTTAGCTCCACGCTTCTCTCTTACCGCTTTGTCTCAGGTGGTAGCACCAGGCATCCCCTTTTGTGATTTTACTATACAGAGAAATTTAATCTGAGTGCTTAGTATTCATTTATTTAAATGAGATCAGTTAACATATTTGCTTCCAACTCCCATAGAGGAGGACCATTAACACCTCATTCCTAACAAGTTATCTACAGAACTCCATGCATATCAAATAGTGTATGGAAATTGCCTCTGCTTCAGGTTAGCCACTAGACTGTTGTTATTGTTCCTAAATTCTAGTAGCCTGACAGAAGAGTGTGCTCTTGCAGAGAGAGCTTACTAGAACTACTAGAGAAGGCTTTTGTAAAATATGTTGCATGCATAAGATTGTACGTGATCAAGTCAGTTAGTGCACCTGACTGGAACGGCTGTCTTCTGCTCCTTCAAGCATGGACAACTCTGAAGACTTGGCTGAAATAGGCTATGATTCTGGGTTTTGCACTAGGAAAGGGTTAATGCCTTTAGTGGGTGGTTTGAAAGTGAGGACTGACAGTAGCCGGCTAAGGAGTGAGCTTGACATTCAAGGAAGCAACAAATACAAGCAGGTGAAACTGTTAACAAGCAATATTTGCAGGCCAATTACCTTTTTTTAGCAACTCTCCACCAAAGAATGTGAAATAAAAAAAAGTAAAAAGTCTTTCCCCAACACAGAGACTATTGATAAACTTTTAAGGCAGAAAGTTTGTAGAACAACTTCTTGCAGTAGTAGTGTGTCTAATGTTTATTGCATTTGCTGGTAAGCTTGGAAATTTTCTTAATAGCGTGGTCAGGAATCAGTCAAACAGAGAAACTATAGCCTGGGAAAAAAAAGTACCCTTTTGTTCTCTTTTATTGGCTTGAATTTTCTCCAAGTGAGTAAGTCAAGCAGAACAGGAAGTCTTGAAAGCATTTGTTCTCTTGCTCGTCTAAACTTGGCTGCTCTGCAGTGCTAAAATCCCAAATCTGAAGAGGTGAGATTCTGTGGATACAGTTTGAATTAAATCAGCATTTCAAAAACTGAATTTCACTGTTTCTGTGTTAGAAATGAGAGAAACTACTTATACCTAGGCTAAAATAGACAGCCTCATCTTGATGATGTCCCCTTCTTCCTGAGCTTTGGATTGATACTGTATTTTCATTCTTCAAGGATATGGTGCTTTTCAGTTCCCGAGTGTTCCCTAGTATGTTCAGAGTTTTAAAAAGCTGTTGTTTTATTTCTAACAATCCTCAACTGTCTGGAATAAAAAGAATTTGTCTGGATCCTTCTAAGGAGAGAAAGGGAGAGGGAAGTGTTTGTTCCTTTGTGTTTCTTGACGCACAGCATGTGTAGACCACTAGATATGTGTTGCTGGTTTTTTCTCTAGCTTTTGTGAGGAAGTGGAGATGTGCTGGGGAAGCATGTCGTCTTCTTCTGGGTTCCAGTTCAGATCTCTTGTAATGTGCCGTGTAGAAAAGGAAAGGGAAAGATATAAAAATCTGAAAACATCTTTTAACCGAGTTGAGCTGAGTAAGGTACACGCATGACTTTGCTCTGTACCATGTTAGACTTGGTCGTGTCGCGTGCTGTGATTTGACTGACAGTCGCCCGGCGCAGATTGATGCTTACACTTCATTGCTTTCCGGTGTGAAGTGTACTGTCTCCTGTAACAGGCAGTTCAAAGTTAAAATTGCCATGCTGCTTTGTGCAGCTTTGTTTTACAGAACATAATACTACACTTAAGAATTTTGTTGTTCTCATCAAAATTACATGGATTAACCTAACTTCTGTGAGAAAACATAGCAAGGCTGACAGCTTGTTTGCTAATCACGAAATAGAATGTTGATAAAAATGTAGAATAGGTTGTCTTTGATTAGCTGGCTTAAATATCTGCCATGAACAACATTTAATGCAATGATCAGTCATTTTGTGCTCGACTGAGTCATTTTAGAAGGGAACTAAAACTGACTTTTATGAGAAACAGTCACACAGGAGATAGCTCAATACGTGTGTTTTAATTGTTGCTGCTTTTCTCTCTTTTTATGAGATTTCAGAACATTTTGTGTTTTTTACAACAATTCACTCGTGTGCTGGGGACCAAGGCTTTATGTACAAAGAAGAGTAACTGGATAAGAGCCAAAAAGAAAAACAAATGCACATTGTTAAATTTATAGCCTACATGAAACACCTAATTCTCTATTCTGCTTATTAACCTCTTCTGCAATCTAGTTTGCATTCAGGCAATGAAATCCCTTACTAGTTAAAGAACACTGTGTTATGGAGTGTAGTAATATTAAAATATCAGATGTGTAGCTTGGTGGCAGGAAAAAAAAAATCCCTCAAACCCAAAGGAATAACAGACTTGTAATAAACATAACAAGTGTATGAGTTGGTTTAAAGTTCTTTTCTGGCAACTGACAGGTCATTGCCTCTTGTCATCCCTTATGGTTACTTGCATCCTGACTTGAAAAACTTATGGCCAGATGTGAAAATATATCTCAGTACCCAAATGTTGTGGGTTTCTTAGGAATGAGTGGTAGGTAGTCCGGCACAGTGATAATAAGTGGTGGTGTTTGGGATGAGTTTTGTTTTGTTTTGTTTTAAGATTAATAATTTATTTTCATTTTGTAACTAAATATTCTTGACTATATGTACTTTGAGTGGTATTGCTCACGCATTTAATTTTTCATGAAACCTCCCTAGGATAATGTGTGGTTTAAAACACGATTATCGTGAGCCTGATATGATTATGTTCAAGGTAATTCTGAAAATATGAAACTTGCTTAAATACAAAAAAAATAGTAATGAAACCTGTTCTACTTCATGACTAAAACTGTTCGCACTTCATGTAAAAACTCCATAGCATCTTGCAGGTGAATCTAAAAATTGATAGAGGTTTGTCAAACCCAAACAAAATGCTTGATCACCTCATTCTGGGGATGTGACTGTTGCTCAGGTGCCTTCCACAGTTCTGTTGAGAAGCAGACAGAATTGTGGAAGGCACATTTCCAGGCAGAAAGTGAAGGAGTAATTTGTACCTCAAGGAAGAATACTGGGAAACACACAGTAAGGTATTTCATAGATTCTTGAAGAGGAAGAATTCATTACTTTTTCCTCAATGCTGATTCAGATTATTTCCTTCAAGTAATTGTTTGCTCAGAGATGTTTTGGCTTCTTCAAGGGAAGCGTAAGATATATCTGCCTGGGTATTGCGTTAGTGTTTGTTTAGGGTAGATTCCTATTTGTCTTCCAGGTGTCTTTATCTTTGCTGTCGAAGGAGAAGAAATTCAGAGTTTGCTCAGAAACTTTACCTTTATTTTATCAGAAAATGCTGGTTTTATTTTACAAGGTATAGAAGGTAACACAACAATCAGATATACACATTTATGAAATATAAGTATTAGTGTTCATGCGGGGTTGAGAAAAAAGAGGGAGCACGATTCTGGGGATGTGACTGTTGCTCAGGTGCCTTCCACAGTTCTGTTGAGAAGCAGACAGAATTGTGGAAGGCACATTTCCAGGCAGAAAGTGAAGGAGTAATTTGTACCTCAAGGAAGAATACTGGGAAACACACAGTAAGGTAGATTCTAGATTCTTGAAGAGGAAGAATTCATTACTTTTTCCTCAATCAGATTATTTCCTTCAAGTAATTGTTTGCTCAGAGGTGTTTTGGCTTCTTCAAGGGAAGTGTAAGAATATCTCCCTGAAGAATACTGGGAAACACACAGTAAGGTATTTCATAGATTCTTGAAGAGGAAGAATTCATTACTTTTTCCTCAATGCTGATTCAGATTATTCCCTTCAAGTAATTGTTTGCTCAGAGGTGTTTTGGCTTCTTCAAGGGAAGTGTAAGATATATCTCCCTGGGTATTGCGTTAGTGTTTGTTTAGGGTAGATTCCTATTTGTCTTCCAGGTGTCTTTATCTTTGCTGTCGAAGGAGAAGAAATTCAGAGTTTGCTCAGAAACTTTACCTTTATTTCATCAGAAAATGCTGGTTTTATTTTACAAGGTATAGAAGGTAACACAACAATCAGATATACACATTTATGAAATATAAGTATTAGTGTTCATGCGGGGTTGAGAAAAAAGAGGGAGCACTTACAATGTTAACAGACTGATGTCCAGTATTTATGTTTCTCTCTGAACATGTTTTAATTTTCAAGGGCCTGTGGTAGGAATGTAATATCAAAACAGGATGTTTTGCAAAACTAAGTAAAAAAAAATACTACACACATCATAAACATTGCTTGCAAAATGTAACTTGAGTTGGAAAAAAAATTGTCCCTTTTATAATTGATGGAAAGAGAAAAATAAAGAATTCTAATCTGCCCCTAACATTATACCAGTCAAATGTAATTCATACTTAAGGCTCTGCATATTCCTTTTATACCTACTATGTGACTTTTACTTGTACTGCACTCTTTTCTTATGAACTGCATTCATACTTCTGTTTTAACTGCTATTTATCTCCTAAACATATAATATATGTTAAATGTATTTTGTGTTTACAGGGAAATGCCAGTTTGGGGTCCTCTGTAGTCCCTGGCTTTTCCTCTTAAGGAGAAAATAGGAATTCAAGTTAACAGAAATGGTAGCAGTTAATTAAAATAGTTACCTGCAATGTAACTACATGGCAAAGGAAGGCTTGGGATGGAACATTTTCTCTCTCTCATCCTCAGCAATTTTGGATTTGAAATCTGGATGGCTTCATAGCTTTAATCTTTCTCCATAGGCGAATGAAGCCATTGGATAGCAAAAAGGAATTGCAGTTCTTGCAGTTCCAATCCAGCTGTTCGGTATCTCCCACTTAAAGGTTTTCATTCAGTGTCCATTGGTTTACACGTATAGATAATGTTGGTGTCATACATCACATCTTTTTTTTTAATTTATACTCACATAAATTGAGAACTGTGTATTTGACCATGTTTATCTCTCCTTCTGTAGTCTTCTTTAAAAAACCACATTGTTTTTAGGTTCTCTCTTCTGGTGAATCAGTTCTGAGAGACGGGGAGCACAAGACCCAAAACATGTTTCCATCTCCATGGTAGGACACTCACCACAACATCACTATGTGCATGAAACAGTTTATTTTAGGAATAGTGTAGTAGCCTATGAGGAATAAACCTCTTTTATGCATAGTTATATTTACTTGGACCATCATATAGGAGGCATTCATGTCTAGAAGAAGAGTTTGTTGGGGAAACAAAATGTAAATGTTTACTGACTTCTCAGAGTATTAGAATTCGGTGGGTTTCTTTTTTTCCTTCAAACGCTTAGGAAAAATCAGGAACTGGCTGTATCCCCATGCTTAACTAAAACACAGTCATTCCTTTTTTCCCTTTTACCAAAAGGTAAAGTGAACTTAGAAAGGTATTTTCAGGTTTTGTGATTAGCTGATGTCTGTTGGAGGCAATACTGGAAAGAGCCATTGCGCAACCAGATGCTCAAGCATAGGGGCTGGTGGCAGCAGAGCTCCTGCGCTGAGCACAGCTCCTTCCGGAGCAGGACGGAGGGTGGCCTTCAAGGCACCAACCGTGCTGTTTCCAGCTTCTACTCTGGAGCTATAGCCTTCCTCAAGAATGGCAACATGGAGACATTCTCTGATTCCCCCTTGTCAGATCATGGAGACATTCTCTGATTCCCCCTTGTCTCCCTCTCGATAATAGACATCTGAGAAAGGTAGGAGCAACCGCTGCTGAAACAAAATGCTGTAGTTAGGAGTGAGCTGTCTGAAGTAATTGTGTTTATTTTTTTCTTCTGTTGTGGTGCATAAATAAAAAGGGGTTGGCAGCACTTATCACAGTAGAAAGAGCAACACTGTAAAAATTACAAAAGAGGACTTGACAAACATGTAAAGTGGTTTTTAATTTCGGACACCCTGGAGCATGATGCATTTGAAAATTTTTAATTGGGAGCTTGAAGTTTGATAGATTTAATTGCAAAAGATAGTTGAAGTCATGAGCCCAGTGAGTACAAACAAGAATATATATATAGTTTTGAAGCTTTCTTTTGATGTTAGAGAGCCACCATGTGCATAGTATGTGCCTTGTTTGTATCATCCGTGCTGTGACCCCTCCTTCCACAAGTGACCGAGTTAATCTCTAATTTTCAAAGTCTGTATTTTTGTATCTTGGAAGCCATAAAATGCACATATTAAAAGCCTCTGGGTGGGGGAATTCATAAACCTCAGGCCAGTCACGTAAACGCAGGAACCACACAGGGCTTTTTTGTCTGCCATTATGAAGGCTGATAGCACTCCACGTAAGTACCACGTGTTATCAGCTGTCAAGTTAAAATCACTCTGCTACACCCTGAACAGGGTTATACATTATTTCAGTGAAAAAAAGTCTAAGGAAAGGAACCACACAGGGCTTTTTTGTCTGCCATTATGAAGGCTGATAGCATTCCACGTAAGTGTGTTATCAGCTGTCAAGTTAAAATCATTCTGCTACACCCTGAACAGGGTTATAACACATCTTCAGTGAACACGTGTTATCAGCTGTCAAGTTAAAATCATTCTGCTACACCCTGAACAGGGTTATAACACATTTCTTCAGTGAAAAAAAGTCCGAATTTATATCATCTATTGTTCTGGGGGGGTTAGGGGGTGGGAGGAGTGGCTTTTTCGTCCTTGTTAGGCTTGCTTTAGAAACACATTTATTTCAGTAATTCTTTCAGATTTACTCAAATTTTCCAGCAGACAAATTGAATATATGTCATTATCTTACTTAAATGCTTGGTTTGGGGTTTTTTGTTTGTTTGTTTTTATCATAGTGGCACAGTATGTTCAGACAACATTCAGCTACACCCCTGTTTAGTCACTTAAACAGAGAAGTCTACAGATTTAATCAGGTCCATCTGTGGATCGGCAAACTTATGTATTCCTCTGGTAAATGTTGTATGCTTCATTTAGAAGGATTTTTCAGTATTATTGTTAGGCAGTGTTAGTGCCTGTACTGGTTAAAGCTTGGGGAGCTTAGTGCTGGTGATGATTCTGCCTACAAGCATGTCATATAGGAAAGTTTCTCCTTCATCCTGGTCCCTGAAGGTATCTCTGTTTAGAGGAACATTTTTAATTACTCTTTACAATGTTGCAAAACTTCCTTTGGGCTTTGTAGAGACAGTTACAGATAGAGAAGGAATCTTATCTGGAAGCCAGGAAAAATTATCAACTCAAGAGCCGAGATGAGAGTTAGAAATACTGATGTTGTAAACAGGCTGAAAGACAGATAGGTTTCTTCCAGTGTTGGAGATTGCTGGGCCAATTACTGCCTGTGTTCCCCTGCTGCTTGAAGTTTCCAGATGGTCTCCAGGTGTTGACCCAAGTAAAGACCTGCTAAAATAAAACTAAGAAACTGTTAGAATATTTTGTTTGTTTGTTTTGCTGGCTCTTCGATTTTGTATTTTTCCATACTTGTTTGGTTTGGAGCTTAGAGGTTGATTTGGTTTTTGTTCTTCTAAGTTTTATCATCAGATGGCTCTTCTGTTCAAAATGTCATAGCCAGGGAGGTAGCTGGAAAAAAAATTACACTTATATAAAAGAGAGATAGTTGACAATAAATCCTGCTAAGTACAAACCTTCCTCCCGTTTTCCCAGATAAATGCAGCTTTTACAGCAAAACTTTAGAGTACTACTTAACCTTACTTTTGAGTAATCTAGGAGTGAAACATTGGTGCTAATATTCTAGCATGTTCTCAATCACAATGGGATGCTGAATTATAAAATTTTATATATGCATCATTTTTTCTAATATATATGCACTCTGGGTGGGTAAAAGTTTTCTCAAATGGTTTGAAAATAACAATCATATAAAATTAGTATCTAATTCATTTATCTGTTGTGCTTTTCAGAAGATCAAAGCTTTATAATTTGTTGGAAATATCTAAGAATTACACGGTTAACTTAATGAAGTGTTTTTGCTCCTCCATTGAGTACAAACATCATTAGTATCGGGAGATTATTACTGAAATACAGGCTTCACTGGGTAACAAGACTTAGCATAGCTATTTTGTGCAATATTCCTTTCAAAATGCAATTAGTGGAAGTACTTTTCTCATTAATAGCTTGCATAGGGCTGGTCAAAATAACAAACTTTTTTCAAAGAAATGAAAGTGTTTCAGTCTACACATTAGCTTATGAAGGGTGGGGTGTAGGCTTTTTGCTTTGGTATTTCTGTTGAAAATTCAGGACACTGGTGGGGGGAATACATAAAAAGAAACAAGTGGAAAGGGGGAAACTAAAGTATCTAATGAACTGCTTTGTGTTCATGTGTTTTGCTGTGAAACTACTAAACTAATTTTGAAAAAAAAGTTACGACATTATGCGGTCTTGCTGCCATGACTTTGCCATTTTTATTGAAAAAAGGGTACGTGTGTTTCCCTAATTAGTTAATTATTCTCTGTTGCCATACTGCCTTTCTTATTCTGTAAGTTAATTTTCTTTTAGTTGAATAGCCAATGAATGCAAAGTATCTATGAAAAAGTATTGGGTGTCTGGTAACGGAGGGAAGGAGAATTTGTCTTCCAGCCAATTAAATAATTAAAAATGCTGCCGAATTCTCTAAAATTTTACTTAATTTGTTGGAGCAATTGGGCCATACTTTTTCCTTTTTATTCTGATATTCCGTTTACTTTTCTGTAGTTTCACTAGAAGTAATCAACTGCATACATTAAAGCTGCTGTTGAAAAGAAGTAGGTTAAGGATTTAGGTCAGATTACATGTATATACCTAAATTATATATTTTATGCCCATGAGGAGATGAGAGCTCAGGTTTCAGCAATGCTGTCCTAAGATACTAAAGACCTTGAAAGTTACCGTTTTGTGTGACAGGTATCTTTTGGAGTTGCTGGGTTCTTGCATTGAGAAGATACAATATCGGTGATGTCTTGTGGGCTTTTTTGGTGTTTTTTGCCTTTTGCCGTTACAAATGTCCTCTTTTAATTGTAATAGCTCTTCCTCTCATCTCACTTCACTGCCCTCTTCACACAGATGCAGAAAATTCCATCATCTTAATGAAGATTTAGGGCCACTTTTTTTAAGTGTCCGGTTAAGAATTCCTCTAATAAATTAAAGAGTCTATTTTCACACCTTATAAATAGCCATCAAATCCTGGCCATTAGGCACTTTTTATCTACTGGTGACAGTTTCTTAGAACAGTTGACTATTTTCATTATCATACCTGATCATCGCATATTATTTCATTATTTTGACAGTTACGTTGCAGCAGAAATTATGTTTTCTTACTCTCTACTCCATCTCAAAGGAGAGTGGCAGCTACTCAAGCAGAAAGCTGATGTTTCCGATTTCCTAGTTTCTTATCTTTGATAAGCTGGCACTAGTGGTATTTGGGGACCTTGTACACTGGTACATTTCTGACTTCTTCTGTAGATCATTCCTGTATGACTGACATGAGCTAAAGACTGAACTTCCTAAGGTATGTTTGAAAAATTCAGAAAAGCTTATCTTGGATTTTTGTTATGTTTGTCATTACTGGGATTAATCACATCCACTCACACTGTTTATATCTTTACGTTCCTTCAAGTAGTCAAGATCAAAGCCATTTCTAATCATTATAAAGCCAACATACGTATATCTCAAATGCATGCAGAAAGGAATGCAAATGTTAAAACAAATCCTAAAAGAGCAGTACTGCAAAACTGTGCTTCCCACACACTCCTGTTTGATTGATTGTCACTTAATTGTATTAAGTAGCAAAGTCAAATCCCCTTTGTGAGACCTCTTAGTCCCCTCTCACCTGCCCCTCCTTCAGAATATATAACATCTAAATCCATCTCTCTCTGGTGAATAAATCTATTTTTTACCTGTTTTCAGTACTAATCTCACTTAACCTGGTTTTAGTATGCATTAGGCAGAAACAATATAATTTAAGAATTATGAGATTTTGCAGTGGGAATGGGAAAGCAGTAAATGATTCCTATATTTCAATAAACTATTATTGGTGAAAATATATATCACATATAAAAGAATGGTGCATGGCACAAAACACAAAGTGCAAGACTCAAAGCAGTTCACCAGGGTTTATATTAACTGGCTGCTTCACCTTTGGGCAAAAGATATTAGGGCATTGTTATTCCCATGGTCATGGTGAATATTCTGTTATAAATGACGTTTTTTGATGCTGTTGGCTGAATGGCAGGAAGAGACCAAAGATCTGGGCAGTCTGGGCTTTGAGTCTATAAGTGATTTGCTGTTTGCTGAATTTGCTCTCTGTAACTCTTGATTTCATGGTGACCGTGGTACATTTCTCTTACAACTATCTTAATTTTAAAATCTTTTTCGCAATGTATCAAATGTATCTTCATTTTAAAAGAGACTCTGGTGTAGAGCTGATGAGGTGTATTCAATGTAAGAGAGAATCAACTTTTATCTTTGTAACTCTCCTTTTAGTTTTCGTCTTCAATATGCACTGCCCGTGCTGATGCGGTTGCATTTGTTGTCCCAACAGTTCTTTCTGAACATGCTCCCTTTTGGTGCCAACACAAGCCAACAGAAGAGCCAAAAGTTACCAAAAGCTTAAATTTAGTCATTTGAGGAAAACACTGCAGATGGTAGAGGCTTTCAAATAACCACTCATTTGCATCCCAGGAAAGGTGTTGGTGTTGGTGTACAGTTTCTGGTATTACTTAAGCAGAACAAAGGAAACTGCAAAGTTGAAGTGTGGCTAGCTTTTCTTTGAAGTATTTAATGTATTTTAATTAAAAATAATATGATGGTAGCTGTCAAGTTGTGAAGTAGCTATACAAAAGCACTGAGATACATTAGTGAAGCAAACTAAAAGCGGGTGTTATTTCATAGCTCCAGATTTAATCAGTGCATTTTCTTTACAAATATGCGTTTGAACATATAAGAAAATTTTGATCTGGCTCTCCTTATGATTCTGCATATCCTGACTTTCACTACTTAATCCTGGGTTCAGTTTTACTAGGATGAATTTCATAAAATGAATACTGAATCTCAAATCGTGAAAACTTTTCCGAAGTGTATTGGGTTTGCATGGCAAGGTTTTGGTAGCGGCGGGCTGCAGGGGTGGCTTCTGTGAGAAGCTGCTAGAAGCTTCCCCTATGTCCAATAGAGCCAACGCCAGCCGGCTCCAAGACAGACCCGCCGCTGGCCAAGGCCGAGCCCCTCAGCGACGGTGGTAGCGCCTCTGGGATAACATATTTAAGAAGGGGAAAAAAAAACCTGCGCAACACAGGCAGCAGT
>NW_008795322.1:556644-599591 GCF_000699145.1 Aptenodytes forsteri | reverse complement strand
CTGTTTTGCCCGTGATGGTAATTGGTGAGTGATCTCTCCCTGTCCTTATCTCGACCCATGAGCATTTCATTATGTTTTCTCTCCCCTGTCCAGAGGAGGGGGGTGATAGAGCGGCTTTGGTGGGCACCTGGCATCCAGCCAGGGTCAACCCACCACACCAAAACAATTGGCCTGGGTGGGCCAGTTTTATGAGGTTTCCAACAAAAGAAGATAAACAGTGCCATGTGCTACTCAGCATGAGTTCTGAACTGAAAGAGGTGGCGTTTGGTTGACCCCTGCCAGCAGCGAAGGACCACACAGCCGCTCACTCCCCCCACCCCGTCCCTAGATGGATGGGGGAGAGAATAGAAGAGCAAAAGCAAGAAAACTCATGTGTCAAGTTAAAGACAGTTTAATACGTGAAGGTAAGAGGAAGTATAAAACAAAACCAAAACAAGTGATGCAAAAGTAATCACCACCTCCCGCAAGCAGACCGATGCCCAGCCAGTCTCTGAGCAACAGCTACTTTGGAAAGACTACCCCCAGTTTTACTGCTGAGCGTGATGTCATATGGCACGGAATATCCCTTCGGTCAGCTTGGGTCAGCGGTCCTGGCTGTGCCCCCTCCCAGCCTCTTGTCCATCTGTCCAAAAATTATATATGTGTAGCGTTCAGAAGTATGCAAACAGCGCATGAAAGAAAAAATTGCATTCAGATAGATTTATTCTGTAAGTCCCAGGGAAGATTCTGTTTTGTTTTAAACACTTTTTTTTTTTTTAACTTTTTTACCTTTTTGGGGAATACTTATTTCTTCCTCAAGAAGTAATGGGTCAGTGGTTTGGAATTTTTGTAATCAGTGTTTCCCTAAATAAGAAATCCCCATTAAGACAAAACATTCCATTGAAATCAAGGCAGTATGCGAAATAAATCAGTAGAGGGAATGTGACCTGTTTGCTTACTCTGCTCCCATTACTGTCTGGTTCCTTGGCTTTGTCTGATAGTCCATGACCGTAGAGAGCTGTGTTTGGCATTTAACTATTTTACAGCCATACACTCAGTTACAGATAGATGCTATTGTTCGGTCAGGTTGTGGACATTGTTGAGTGTTGGTAAATGGGATTTGTTCTCATTTTAAAACTTGCCAGAAAATGTCATGCAAATGAACTGCAGTCAACTGCATCTGAGTCCAAGCGATTTGAGTTTACTGTATTAAAAGAATGGGATGGTTTGGATTGTATCAATCATATCTGTAGACAAAACCTAAGCTTTTTTTTGCTTAGGTTTTTTTGTTTGCTACTTTTTCAAAGGAACTGTTCTACCAGACAACAAAGATTCTTTGTGATGTCAACCCTATTTTCACTCACTGCAATATTTTAACTTTCTGATATTTTCTCTCTTTTAAAGTCAACTCTATCAAAATTCAAGCCCTCTCTTCAGTTCTGTTTCCATTTGCTCTTTACAAATGAAGAATGAATCTGAAGATTTCTTTTCTTCTAAATCTTTGAACTATGAGACAATTAAATTTTCCATGGTAGGAGCAGGTAGCAGATTACATGTATAATGGTGTTCTGTTTCCTCAAGAGTTTGTTGAAACAGAAGCACTTTGGACACGCTGAGAAATGAGAACTTCAAGAAGAAACCACTACAGCAAAAAACATGTTACTTTGGCTTTAATAACTTTCACATTTTGTGGAATTAAGATAAAATAAAATGGCTAGGAATATCTTAATTCATAGAGGGAAATGTATATATTGACCAAGTAGCAGAAAAATTACATACAGATCCTTCCCACTTAAGGTCTGTTTGTTAGCCTCTGAATTAATGCGGTTGTAGAGCTTTAGATTTCTAATAGCTTTTTTTACTCCTGTGAAGAGATGTACTTTTTATACCAGTGTGTTTTGATGGTTCATGTCTATTAATGCAGAATAATTAAGTGAAACATGAATCCTACACCAGCACTCAGGGTTGAACTTAGAGTTCTGTGAGGCATAGGACATTATAGTCCTCATTTTTCAATATAAATGAAGCCATTTGAACACAAATCCCCAGCTTTTCATCAAAACACTTGTTAGCATGCGGGTCACAAAGTTTAACAAGTCACTGTAGTTGCGGACAAGGCAACTTCTGGAAGTGCCAGACCAGGTTTTGACTATGCTCTTTTCTTCCAAGGCATTCCTCCCTTACACATTTTCAGGCTTCCTTTATACTTCTTAAACTGAGTCCTCCTTTTTCTGAGGAGTCTTTTTGTAATTCGCTGGTTACTCTGTAATCTACGTTATGCTAAGAGTAAACCTATCATTTCCTCCATCACATAAGAACTCTCCTATACACATTTCACGAGATACATATTTCACATATATACAAATAAAGTTAAACTTCTCACTCGCTGTGTTTTTTAAAATAAAGTTTTGCAGCAATTTCTTGTTGCTACTCTGAGCTACAATTTTATGTATTGTAATGATATATTGTTGATGTCATCAAGAAGAGTTTTCCCTTAACTTGATTTAAATAAAAAACTAAGAATTTGCTAAACCATTTTGGCTTATGTTTTGCATGAACAAATTGCTGACCTTCAAAAATTGTGCCTTTGCTAATTCAATAGAATATTTTCTACATTTGTAGAAAGTTGTAGAAAAACCCAGGTCTTTTGGGGGATATAAAAAGTTTTTTTTTTTTTTTTTTTTTTTAAATACAGACTGTAAAACTAAGAATTTGCTAAACCATTTTGGCTTATGTTTTGCATGAACAAATTGCTGACCTGCTCAAAAATTGCCTTTGCTAATTCAATAGAATATTTTCTACATTTGTAGAAAGTTGTAGAAAAAGTTGTTGAAAGTTGTAGAAAAAGTACTACTATGTGCAGTGGTACTTCAGTAGTTGGTTACAATTTTAAGTTCTAAATTGTGAAAATTTTCACACCACAGTGAATGCCAGTTATTGGCCTCAGCTTAGTATATATCCCTCTGTATTTCAGAAATGGGGAGTTACTTTTAAAACACGTTTGACTTTACAAAGTGTGCTGTGGAAACCAGAGAGTCTTCTTTTGTCTTTTTCACTCTTCTTTTTAAATTGCAATATTAGTTTGTTTAACTTGACAAGTTCTGATGACCAAAATGTGATGCTGAAAGGCTTGAATAATAGCTCAGATGATTTTGTCCTTTTGGAAGAGAAATGTGCCAGAGACAAGCTGTCCTCTCTGGCAATCTCATTAGAAAGATTGAGAAATAAATGGAGCTATTAGAAAACCCAGTTAGAACGTATATCTGAAGAATTATGGCTCTGCCCACAGCGGTGAAAAGCAATGACTCCATTTAGATTTTCAGAATTATGGTTTCTAGAAATGTCGCAGAGGAGTAAAGAAGACTCCGTTCTCATCGTTCATCACATAATTGGCTGAACTACTGTCAAGGTTCACAAGACTCCTAACGTTGTCGTCATTAGTCTCAAACTTCCAAGACAAAGATAAGATTTTTGCTATGACATATAATCAAAAAGATATTACTTTTAAAAGATAAATAGTTCATTCTAGTCTCTGATCTGGATCTAATAAACTAAGATCAAAAGCAAGCCTTTTTTTGCTATGTTATGAAATGCTACTTTTGGAGCAGAAGTCAAAGTTTATTCTGTTTCTTCAGTACTGCAATTCTGCAACACTGGACCTTATCAAAGACTATCAGTTGTTCTTATTTCATGGCTGTGCTTTAGAATTATTGATTTCTGATATAAGTGCTAAGCAGTTGCTATCAAAAAATTCAGCACAATTTGTTTTTAGAGTGTTCTGACTTCCTGACTAAGTCCTCATGTCTTTATATATATATATTTAATGTAAATCTTCATTATAATTAAATAAAATAGAAAAATATGATAGGTAAAAAGGCTTAAAAGGGCGTTAAATGCCAGTATACTTTTGATTGTTCTACAGTCTGATAGGATTGTAGGGTGGGGTTTGTTGTTATTATTTTTTTCTCTTTGCTGACCTAATACTTATACTGAGCTGGTATTTTTTTTTATTTCCTATGGTTTTTTGTGTACTGTATTTATTAGACAGTAAATAACAGATGGACAAACAGCATATAATGAATTAGTGGGTAAAATCTAAAACCAGGCATATTCAAACAGGAAACAACATAACTCAGTGGATTTAATATTTATGATTGTTTTAGGTTTAATGTGTGTGATTTATTTTCATAGTGGTGTTGAAATTGTAGTTACTTTTCCTAATGGTCACTGATAACAAAGGTTATCGTTCCGCTAGGGTAGTAATGACCAGTGTTTAACCAAGGTGGTTCCAGTATCTTCACGGTGAGGCACTGAAGAGCATCTCCTAGTCTTCATAGCGTTACAGGGAGAGAGGCAGTCAACGGAGAGAGCGCAGAAGAGGGAAGGCTGGCCCAAGCCTGCCGTCTCCCCCACAGGCCGCCTCTGCCCACTTGCTCTGCCATGAAGAAAGCAGCAGAAAACAAGTCATGGGCAGGGCAGCTGGTCCACAAACCACAGACTGGTCAGTTCTGCATTAGGGCTCAGCTGCAACTGCAACCGTGGTTTCAAGCTAAATCCAGCTTCGTGATTTTTCTTACGCATCTGCTGCATCTTTACTGTAAAATATTAATAGAGGTGTAGCTAACAAGTTAATATTGCCAAAAGTTTCGGCTGTGGCTGAATTATTTGTACTGTCCAGTTGTACACCCTGGCTTGCTCATTTGTAGGTTTAGCTTCCAGTATTGCGTTTAAGTAGTTTTTTGGGATCTCTGCATTATGCTGTAAGTGAGAGCGAGGTCACGCACCTAACACCTAGGTGTTGTCTGTTCTGGGTATTGGTATGAGCTTTTGATGCATTATTTGCAAGTTTCTGGATTATAAAAAAGATGTAGGGCATGAGGCAGGAACAGGTGCTTGTAAAAGTACATCAGCTTAAGTACATTTTGGGCCTACATTCTTTCTGTTCAGAAAGAATCAGTTATCTTAGGTGATACTGCATCACTTGTTTATCTTTCATGTAACAGACCTTTTTTAGTTTCTGTTTAACCCTGACGTATTTGATACTGATATTATGGTTCCATTTTTTTTTCTTCTGCTCTGATTGTCTGTTTCCGACGTCACGTGCAAGGCATGTTATTACAGATCAACATCATAATTAATGGGTAAATGATAAGGCTTAATATTATTCTGAGCCCACAGGGCCTGAATTAGAGAATTTGTGAAGAATGCTACCATCTTTACCGTTTTCAAATACAATTTTGTTGATTACTGAAAGAAAACATTATTGAGGCCAGCAATAGAAATTTTTATATTTCATGGTATAGTTTGTAATAAACTTTGTAGTTAGTCTGTATCACTAGATTTTGAAGTGCATTGGGTGTTCTATACTCTCTGCTCATTATTTTTTATGACCAGCTTAACTCTTGTTGCTAACCTAACTGCAATTTCTTTTGTACATGGTATGGATGTTTATAAAATCAGAAAAATATTTTAATGTTTAATATATTTTAAATTTAAAATTGTTATTTTGATTTGTTTTGTTTCATACATTCAGTTTTAATTCTGTTTTATATTTAGTTTAGGATTTCATCAGAGGATAGCTGTCCAAGACAAACGTTCTCATTTGTCTCAAAGCGTTTTGAATGGTACATTGCTACAATAAGGAAGTGAAGGACATCTTCAGACTAACTCTGATGTGTAAGTATACTTCAGGTTGTTTCGATATTTCGAATAGGTTTTAGCAACAAGATTTATGGAATTCATACAACTGTTGTTGAATATATTGGTTTAGAAGGGCAGAATGGCAATTAAACTTAGATGATTGTTGATTATAATAGACAGTTAAGTTGTTATAGCAACTGGAGCTCTCGTCTTACCACTGTGCACAGAAAAGCACATACTAAAGGAAAAAAAGGAAAAAAGACTGATCTTTTCCTTTCTCCCAATAGTCTGTAATCATAATTATCATAATTGATATTCAGAAATTTTCCTTTTGCAGTTTCTAATACTTAAACATTACTATGCAAATACAACTAATTCTGCAATCATCAGACTTACTTCACTGACATAATTCTATTTGTTTAGTTAATACTGGATGTCAGTTCTCTTTATCATTTTAACCATTTAAATAAAAAATATGTAACTCAGTCCTTTTACAATTTATAGGGAGATTAGGTTTTGATATTTTTCATTCCTTTTCAAGTGTTAAGCAGGTGTAATGCTGTACTCTGTCATACTGTTGTTTAAGCTTGGTATATTCTGCTGATTATAAACCATAACAGTGCAATTAGTCAACAGTAGTTAATGGAAAAATTGAGGCAGGAATATTTTCTGTGTGCTCAATGTGTTGGATTAAATTAAAAGGTATTAAAAATGCAAGGCCAAGACTTCCATTCCAATTTATGCCAGCTGATTATTTGGACTGGTATGATGCTTTTCATCAATTTCTGGGTGTCTTGGGGAGTCTTTCAGAGAGTATCTTAATCAGCTGGCAACAGTTTGAATGTTCTGTGTGTGTGACACAATTGAAAGTTAGGAAATCTTGAATTTATTTCCTGTTCTGTCCCTGATCTGAGACACTAGCTAAGTTACAGATGAGGAAGAGCCATGATTTGCTATCCGTGGAAACCTTGCATCCTGCAACATGTGTGTCCCCCTTTTCTTTTTTTCTTTTTTTGTCCCTGCAGTACGGCAGAACACTGCTTCTGGGTTGTCTCTGATTTATTACCAATTCTTTTGACCTGTCCAAGATTAGAAGAATATAGAAATTTTCCATGTGGAAAAAGCAACAAGTTTTTAATAACGTTTTCATAGAGTGATTTCTGAATTACTTCTTTCCTTCAATTAATGACACTATAGAATAGCAGTATTTTCCTTCTAAGTTGGTCATCAGAAGATGTGAATGCTGAAGTCTATTAGGCACAGTAAATTGTATTTGGACTTCTGCCTTCATTTGGTTAAAAGCACCGGCATTTCCGTACTTCATTTTACAACAACTGCAAAAGAGTGTTGTTTTAAACTTAGAGGTCAAGAGAAGTTAGTTTTATGTGAATGAAATTAAGAGCACTCAGAGTTTCGATTTTCTTAATAACTCGCAATTATTTGTTTTGAATATGTTTACCATTTCTAAAGAGAACAATTTTAGGCTAGTTAGAGCTATTGAGAACTGAAATGTCAACTAATAGTTTTAATTACTTGCTCATGATCCTCTCAAAGGTAGTTTGAAAGAAAATGAACACATGCTCTCCATTAAAACAGATGAGATTTAAATGTATCCAAATAACGCCTAATTTCAAGTTGTAGAAATTGAGAGTTCATGTAAAGCGGGTGAATGGACTGTTTTGTGGAACCAGGTCTAGCAAAGCTAGGATGTGCCGTTAGAATACCTAGCAGCAGAAGACTAGCTAAGTCTGACCATTAGAAACCCTTATCATTAGAGTTTCTTATTTAGCTATATAAATTTGCTCCAGGCTAAAAATTAGACTCAGCAATTCCCAACATATGAGGCTTTAAATTACTTTTAAGATGTACACAAAAAGCAAGTTTGCTTACACATCCATTACATCTACATCAATAGTTCTCTTTTAGCTCAATATTTTATGTGCTACGAACTAAATGCTCTGAAAGTAGATAGAGAATGCTTACGGTCACTAGGTTAGAGCCTATTTTTCTATCTGCTCCAAGTTTATTTCAGGTCTTTTATGGAGCCTTTAAATTACATCTGTGCAAAGTTAAGTATTTTATTTCCTCAGATTTAACTTTATGGTTTCCATTTTTAATAATTTTCATTTTCTTGAAGTATGATATCCTCATTCAAGGCCATCTGCCTCTTTTCCTGCTCTTTTTAAGAGAACTTTTCTGGTTTGGGCAGCTTGCCTTCGGCTGACCACAGGGTGAAATAATAGAATTGTCCTGGTTTGACTGGATCCCCAAGCCAAATCCCTCTGTAGCGCAGGTGTGTCTCTTTAGCAGGTGCAGCTTTGTTCAGCTTCATGTACATCATCTGTTTGCAGCCATAATACTGTTTTGTAAAGAATCTTTCCAAAACACAATATTGTCTAGTCTCAGAGATGGGAACGAAGCGTAATGCAAGGAAAGATTTAGAGATGTAACAGTATGTAGGAAAACAATTTCTGTGTTTCAGAGGTTTTTGATGTGTCACAGTGAGAGTGATTGCTTGGAACCCAAATTGCAGAAATTCTCTGGGCAAGCAAGTTCCACACTGGCTACTGGAGGACTGCAGACCTGGGAAATGCAGTATTCTGGTAGGCTGCCAGTTTGGCTGCTAATGAGCCAGGCTGATAACCTTGCAGGGAGCCATGTAGGTCTCGATAGCTTCTGAGCCAGCAGAGTCCCGTATTCCTCAAGCATCGATCCCTATGTCACTTATCATAGGCAGACTACTGCCTCATTCCTGCATTTACCCAGAGCTATAGGTTTTATGTACCGCAAAGCTCTATTTTCAATACCTACCTTAATCTCAGTTTCTGATCCCGTCTCAGGTTACAAGGCAAACATTTAAATTTAGCACAGTGAGAAGTAGAGATTCAAAATAAATGACACCTACTTCGCCTTTGAAGTACAGATTAGCCGGCACACATTGTGATGGCCATCTGTAGAAATAGAACTTCACCTCTGCTTTTTCTGTTGGAAACTTGAATAGTCACCTGTACAAACTGCCTCTGAAATAAATGAGGTTCCACATAGTGTAGAATCTGCCTACTCACAATCTTTCTAGTACTGAGAGTTAAGTATCTAGTTGTTGCAGATATAGCTTTCTCGATAAGTTACAAGTAATTATTTTAATTAATCTCATTTAGTCAAACAGCTGACAACACAATAGCTGTCAACATATATATAAAAGATATTATCATATTACAGGTAGCATCCACATCTAATACCACAGTTTTAGAGTTTTTTCCCCTTGGAGTTCTGGTCTGCATTCACTTTGCTGTTATTTCAGTGCTATCTGCACCAGCTTCTGTTGCACTACCTCTGTACCTCAGCAAGTATTAGTAATCAGATAAAGCATTTTAAGATGTTATTTGCATTCTTTGTCCATGAATATGATTATGTACACATTTATGATCAATATTGTAATATCCCTTCAATCCTAAGGCAATACTTGGAATTTCATATGGTCAAACCTTTCCTGTTGAATGGGCAGAAACCTTTTTTGTGCAATTGTCACACTTTGTCATTCGTTAAGCACAGTTTTGGTGGGTTAAGAGAGATGTATAATTCTCACCTAGTTCTAATGTGAGAGTTCAGATACTTTCAGAGCCACTTTCAGTGAGGCATTGCAAGTAACAACTGTACTTGGATATTTCACCTAACTGATTTATTAACACTTTATCAGGCACTTTGGCAGCCGTATCAACATCAAGACGTATATGTGGAAGTCCTTAGTTCTTTCACTGTGATCACAAAAAATGTGGAGCATTCTGTTTTACAAATGAGACCACAATTAGCTAGCTATGTAGGGTAGAAATGGTAAGCTCCTTTCTTGCTACTGCTTTGATAAACCAAAAGAAAGCATATTACATTGTGTTTTTAAAGTGATTTCAATTCAGAGGGAATTCTCAGTAGTTCTCACAATTACCCAAGTTATCTGAGTCTACAATTGCTCCCTAAAGCTTGTAAGGTGCCTGGGACCATGTTTTTCACAAAATCAAACCCTGAAGAAAGTATTCATCTCCAGCTTGAACAAGATGACCATTCTTGATTTGCAAAAGTAGCTTTGAATGTTGTATCCCAGTTTATTAGCTGGAGAAATGCTGCATTGTACACTACATGGTTTCTTAGCTGATCTAAAATAATGTGAGTTTGTTTTCTTGGGTTTGAGATGGGTCAAAGACAATCCCACCCATTTTCTGTCTAGTTCAGATGAGAAAAACCAATCCTGAGATGTAAATTTCCTTGGTGTTTGAAGGGGTAGTCCACCCTCGCCCCCCCAGCTACACTCCTATGTGTACACTCCCCAACAATTTTTGGGGAACTAGCTATTTCAATTTTTTGTCTTCTCAAATAAGTCAACTCTTTTTTCTTTAAAGGTTTTGATTGAAATTAGTGCAGCCACTTTCAAATCATGCACACTGAAGTGTATGAAAACAGACCATGTATTCCAATTACAAATTTTGTACAGAGCTACAAAAGTTCATATAAAGGGAAGAGAGAGCTAGAGCAAGCAATTAACCTTAGCTTGTTCTGTAGAAGACATTGAGACCAAAGGAATGGAATTGGTTTGGTATTTTTAAATTGATTTGATATTTTCAAAATTGTAAGCACGCTAACTAGAAATCTGATGGATGTTCAATAGAGTTTCATTATTTTTTTATTTTGGAATAATGTTAACTGAGTAAACAATTTTGTCTGCTGGAGGCCTTAACTGTTTTTATTCTGAAACACTGTAAAATTTGAAGAGACCTGATGTATTTCATGTTTTTGAGTATTTGAGAATGAAATGTTAGTTGACTATGCTTTCTTCTGAGTAGCAAAACAGAAATAATTAGCCTCCAGAAGGTAAATTCAGAGAAATAAATTTTTTTACATACTTTGTAAAATAGGGTTTACAGGCTAGTTGTTATATCTTTCCAGTCAGAACATAATACTCCATAGTCACTTAGGTATAACATTTTAGAATCAGTCTTCTTTCTAAACTAGCAAAAAAAATGATGCAAGTCCACCAAAATAAATACCTGCCTTCACATCAGACAGCCACCCTTTCGTATCATCTGGAAGAGCAGCTCCCCCTATTATACACCCCGAGGAGCTGCACTAGGCTGATTGTAATCTCCCTTTACTGAGTAGGGGACTTGCAAATCTGCCAGCTGGGATTTAGATACCTACATTGATTCTTGGCACCTAGATATACTTGTCTTACATGAAGGACAATCTGCTTTAAAGTTTCTCTGTGTCCCATTGCAGGAAATGCAAATCCTGCTGTAAAGTCAACAAAAAGAACAAATGAAAAAGAAGGAGGGGGTTTCCAGCTGTGTATATTATATATTATATTATAGTATAGGATAGTATATTATACTTGGGCAGAAGTTGAAGGCAAGGATTTTGCTATCTTCCATGCTTGTAACTAGATGGCCTATTCATTAGGGAAGCGTGGCCTCTCAGAAACTTGTAGAGGGCTTTCGCTTTTTCCTTTGTGATACTTTTCAATTTAGAGTTGGTTAAATGTGACCATTATTTACTCCTGTGCAGACTTTCTTTTTCCTTTTCTTCTGTATATTCATGAATTTCTCTTCTCTTCCCACCTTGATATTATACATTGTTCTTTATAACAATGGAGGCCTTTCAGATACTGTCTTATTTTTTTGCCCCCCGGAGAAGAAAAAATCCTATGAAGTCGTAAGTAAAAACAGAGTAGATACATAAAAGTCTCTCTGATTTTCATGTATTTTAATCATTCCAAATATCTCAAGCATTTTATGTAAGAAGAAAAAAAAAATCTTTGTGGGATTTTTTCCTAAGGCAAGGACAGTAATATTGTCACAATAGGAGGTGAAGTCCTGATAGATTTAATAGTGCTGAATGTTAGGCAGTTATGTTTTATTTTTTTAATATTTCTACTTTAATTTGTGTATGAAGAAAGTGTTCCCAGCATGCAGGAAAAAATACAACTTTTCCCATTAAATGCTTCATTTTATTTAAAAAAAAAGTCATTGATTGTAAATAAACTTCAGCGAATCTCTTTGACAAGATATAATTTATGCTGTTTTCAATTGTAATCTCTGAAAGCAACACAAATTGTGAACTAATTATTGAACAGGCAGATTTATGGCATGTTTTTTCTTCAGTACAAATTATTTTCAAAATTATTTTAAAAGTATTTGTCACATTAAGGGCCCGATTCTGCAGAGGCTTAAGTGCGTAAATAGTAGCTCATACAATTATTTCTAAAATCAGATACTTGGTACAAGTGGAAAGCTGACCATGACTTCTTCACCAGGCTGAGTGCTCCAGTCTCAGTCAACCTGCTTGAAATAGGCTATAGCTTCTCCATTTTGAAGTGTTTAAAAAAATTTGCAATTGAAACCATGAATACTTTGGTTTTGTTCTGATAATATAATCTGCAAAAGTCAGTCTATAGGTGTGTAACATTTGTGTGTGCAACTGTGGACCTGTAACGAGGAGCTTAGGTAGAGTGATTTGAAAGTCTGGTGGTGAAATGAGGCACCACTAGGATGGCTAATCTGCAAGGGATCTGTGAACATTAAAAACAGTAGTCTAGCTGGGTTGCAGACGTGTACTGTAATCAAAGAAAGTGAGGTATTTAAGAGAGTGTCTCTTAAAAGATTCTTTTCTAGCATTTATTATGTATCGTATGTTAAAGATCCCTCTTTGTTGTGACGTCAGACATAAAGTTCTCATTAACCACAGTTAGTCTAACAGCATATTATACCTGGAATGGCTTATCAACAGTTAATGAAATAGTTATTGGCAAAGTCCAGCACAGAAGCCATAGATCCTGAATTCATAATTGCATCTTGACTGCTTAATTGTGCACCCCTCTGTAGGCCAGGAATCATTTAAGCATCTGGTTAAAACATTATTTCCTTTAAAAAGTACTTAAGCATGTGTGTAACCACTTGCTGAGTAGGGAGGTAGATGGACTGTTATATCTAGGTCTCTCTGACCTTGGTACTTTGTCATAGAAACGTAGTAAAAAAAGCATGCAGTTAAAGTGAAATAGTTGGAGTAATACAAAAGAAGAATCTAAAGCCTTATCTTGCTATATTGGTCCTGCTTTCCAGTTTTGCTGCATTGTGGATAAGCAACAGTATCATTAGATCAGCTACCAAAAGTCAGTTAAGAATAGTATTTCCAACAAGGGCTCAGGAATAAAACAGAACATTAAAATTTAAAAATTCAGTATTAGAGTATTACCGTTTGATTCAGTCATGCTTGGCTTATTTTATACACCAAGAAAATGATTGCAAGTGAGATATCAGGACAGTTTTCTTTATCCCATTTAATTATTGCTTGATTAATATTTGATGCAGGGTTTGCAGAAAGAGATTTTTTTTAAGGCAGTAAAAACTAATTTTGGATAATATAGGTGTTTTATCTCTTACCAATCAATAAAATATAATCCTCCTCGTTAGTGGGTTATTCTGCCCTTTATTGTATCAGTGACAGTCTTTATCCTATATATCTAATATCTACATTGACCAGAGCAGAAATTACTGCATGCACCCTGCAATTTATAATCCACTCTACCCAGCCTCTCATCAATTATTTTTGCTGCAAAATGTAGTGCCACTGATAGGTATTTTATCTTAGTACTGCATTCCCACTGCCTGCGGACTGTTGCTTTGAAGAGTCTTAAAAGCATTGCTATTTAATAGTATTAGCCAGTGCATCTGCTCTAAAATTTGTTCCAAGTTACTCACGTTCTGTTTTTAACAATATGCTTTCATACATAGATAGTAAACATATTTTGTTTAGTACCAATTTATTCTGAAGCAAACCTTTCCTAAATTCTTAGTGAGACTATGTTAAAATGTGGGATTTGGTAAAAACATTGTTCACAATGTGAAAAAATAATATTTTTCCTTTAAGTTACTGTAATAGAATTTTATGTAATTAAAATGTAAACTAAATGCTGTGTGCTTTAAAGAGGACATTGTGACCATTTTTCATATTAGTGTGTTTCTCTCAGAAAGGTTTCTTTATGAAACCCTTACTCTGTGAGAACTTCCCACTGAGTAAATGAAGGTACACCAGTGGACAATCATGACCCATATAATAAATGTCTAATCACCCCATTTTCACAGGAAAAATTCCCCTAACAGGTTGCAATAAATTATTCATGTGTGTGGTGACCTATAAATATGTTAAAGCCAATGTAAAAGTACACTTGGGAAAAAAAATAATTCTATGTTTGTGAGATTAATTATATTACAAATATTTGTAAGGCATTGCTTAAATCTCTGGTTTCTTTATGAAGTTTTTTTGGGAGACTTGACTGTGTATTTTTCTCTTTATGTGTGTTAAATTATCTGTAACTGTCTATAGTCATGAATCTATTGGATGATTCTGAACAGGAAGAAGAATTTTCGTGGATTGTGATGAGCTGTATAGTCCTTCTCAGATCTGTGCAGGTGAAGCCAGAATGCTCTTTTCAGTGCTGGATCTCCATCCACTGGGCTGGGTGAGGGAAATGGAATAGGCTTTGTCTGGCTACTTGTTTTTCTTCTTTTTCAGAGAGTTAGGAAATCAAGGAGCATTACAAGTTCTCTCTTACCACCAATATATTGTTCTTGGCTACAACTAATTTAACATCTAGTTTAATGTAATATGGAAACTGGGCAAACAAATCTCTTTTACATTAAAGTCTGTGTGTGTCTTCTTTTTTGGTGGAAACTACAAATTCTGAGGTTTGTTTTTTGACAAAGCTGATTCTTTTCATTCAGGAAAATATTCGTTGTGTTTTTCGTATCTATCTGTGTCTATGCTGCTATCCTGAGTGTGGATTTCTTAAACGTGTATGTCTTAAAAAAAGTTTCCTTAAAATAAATTTTAAACGTGGACAGTAAGTGAACTCATTCCAATTTATACACTCTTGAGGTTTGTGTCTATTCTGGAAGATTTTATATTTGGCTGTTAAGTATTGGTACAAGTGCACTGTATGTATGATGCCATCTAGTCCAGTTCTGCGTTCCTCTCACAATGGCTGTGTTGTGGACTATATGGCTGTGCAAATAGTCAGGTAGTTCTACATACTGATAAATCCCACCTTCTTATGTCACTGCTTCTTTTGGTAAGTGAAACCTTAAGCGGCCTTTACATCTAAAGACCTTGTTAGCTTTTTTTTTTTCTTTTAAATATGCTTGCCAGAGCTTTTTGTATTCTAGCAGTTGTCTTCTCCTGATCATATATTGTTGGTTGTGCTTCAAATAGGAAGCTGACGTTATTCAAGGTTGCAGACTCTATTTGGCATATGGCAGTAACATCACGGTTTGTTACCACTCTCAGCTTTGCTAAAGCATCTAGAAATCATTTGGATATTGACCAACATAGGTGAAGTGGTGTCAGGAAGATTACTTTTTCTATCTAGGGATGTGTCAGCTATTATAATTGCTTGACCAATCTATTTTCTGACTTATGTGACTTTGGTAATGGCATAAAGTAAAGGAAAGAAATCTTTAGGAGAGACGAGTTTTGAATACCGGATAGCTCTTCTCTTGATTATGTAGGTCAGTCCTTTTGTAGCTGCAGTATGAGATGTAGCTGCAGTATGAGATGTGGCTTCATTTATCCCTAAACAGCACATGATAAAATAGTGGCATCCCACCTTTTTTTATCTTTGTGGTACTGAGAACATTTGCAGGGTTGCAAATCTGCACTGGGGCTATTTTATCTATTTTATCTTTCGGATGTCATTATCTCATCAGATATGCGCTATAATGCATTGCTGGCTTTGACTAGGTTTTCTTGAAGTATAGGAACCAAATCTGGGATCAGCAAAAACTTTGATGGATTTTAAATATCAATATCATTAGAAGAAGTTAGGTCAGAATAATGTATAATGGGAGAGGGGTAGGGACAGGAACTGTAAGAACAAGAATGCAAAGATGGAAGAGACTGCTCAAAGAATGTGCAGTTTGGAAGCCAGAACGTGGACCAATGTGTGAAGGAGAATTTTTTTTTTTCTTTTAAGTGGAAATTAATTTAAAAGTGGTGGTGTTATAGCAAAGAAATAATCTTTATGTGAAAACCTGATATGAAAATGTGCTGAAAGAAGCCACTTGTAGCAAATTGCTAAAAAGTCCAGAGATTGTACTATTTCCTGCAAACTGTCAGCTTTTGTGACTTTGTTAATTACCAGTCAAAGAGGTGCAGGGAATGCCTGAATGAACACACAACAAGTAACAATTTGTACTGAGTATCAAGTTCTCTTTTGGTTGAAACCATGTTTATTCTTTGTCTAAGGAGATGTCTGTGCAACCCTCTCTGTACTTTCCTTTTTTATTTTACCCAGCAGCAGCGGTTGCACTAGCGATAGCAGAAGTAAGTGGGACATGAAAATTCCAGCTTTGGATTTTTTTTTTTTTTTTTTTTTGCCCAACTTTGGGGTGCTATATTGCTTTCTGTGAATCAAATGAATTAGTTTTATGTGTGCTTATTTTTGGGAGGATGAATCCTGATATATGTGTGTGCAAATAATTTCAAGCACCGGAAAATTTTCACCATGGAAAAGGTGAACCACAGTAGTGATTATTAGGGACTACAAGCACGTCAGTTCTGTGTTAATACACCAACGTAATTACTCTGTCCTGCTCCTTTCTTTGTGAGCAACTGGTAGGTGGTAAGTAATCTCTTTTTAAGCTATTTTCCCCTCAATATGTCAGAGGAATTATTTGAAATAATTATGAAAGAGACATAGAATATAAATGTCAGAATAGATGTAGATGGGAAAATATTACTACAGAGGGGTTTTGTAATATGTTGGAAATGTCATTTATGGTTCTGTTTTAATGAATGAGTAATTAGTTGGCTGAACATCGGCTCACTTCTTAATGGAATCTTAGTGGATTAACTACATGCCTCATTCATATTATCCTACAGAATTTTTCTGCCTTCTTATAATGAATAATCTTTTTGCAGGACGCCAGTATGAAAAAGGAGGGTCTCTTCTAATGTGGAGAATTTGTGCCTTTGTTCACTGTTAAATGAATGTGGATTCTGTTTTAAAAAGACTTAAAATACATATGTTGGTGCTGTTCCTATACTTCTTTCTGCAGAAACTACCCATGTTGCTTTGGATACTAATCCTAACACTTGCATTTGCTGCATTGTTTTGTTTGGTTTTTTATTTTTATTATAATTTTATTTATTTTTTATATTATTGAGTTTTATTCTCCCTTTTTTTGCATGGCCTTATTAGTTTGCCTCTTGACATCACTTAAGAGATTTCACCTTTAGAGGTCCTAGTTCGTTTGTTGAAAGGGTCACTCCTGTCCCACATAGCTGTGCTTGCCAGAGGTCTCTCAGGATCTCCAAGCAGGGCTCCATTATTTACTAACGTGATTTTTCTAATGCACACACGTACTGTTTGGACAAAACTGTTGGCTTATGGTTGCCAAACTTTTTAGACCTGTCTCATATCCGTGCTATCAACTGGGCTATACTGACAAATTGCATTCCTGAGCTTTCATGTTCAGATTGTTTGGAGTTTGAGTTTGGAGGTTATGGCTGGTATATGTGCAGTTACATACTTTAAAGTTGTCCAGGTTCAGGTTGACAAGAGTAGGAGGTGTGTGGTGTTATGTAAAATCAAATACTTCTTGCCTTAAAAGTCTCCTAACACAAACACTTAAAGCTGTCTCTAGATTTGTCTTTGTATTTTGAATCCTATAAAACTTTAAAAATCTCAAATACATCTGTTGATCGTTGACTCTCCCTAAAAGTGCACAAAGAAAACCCGGTTCAGCTATTTGCTTTTCCTTATATATGAATGTGTTCCTGTAGGAAATTTGTTTATTTCCATAAAAGCTTTTAACATGTAAACCCTACTTTTTCCCTTTCTTAGTGTGCATCACATCTTTGTTATATATACACTTTACATATACTGTTATGTGTTTTCCAAAACCTATTTCTAATTGGGCAGAAGGCTGCCAAGGCATTTAAAAAAAAATAAATTATAAAATCTGTTTAACATTTAGCTCTGCTGTTTTCCTCAAAGCTGTAATTACTTAGGGAATTTTTTCATATCACCTGCATGTAAACTCCTGCATTAGGTTATAGCTTACAACAAAACCTTGTCTGAGGTACTGTGTTTCTTGCTTGTGCTACATTCACATTTGTGTGTTGCTAGGATGTACTGGTAAATTTCTAAAACATAGATAAGAGGACTTTGTGATATACAGTTATGAATAAAGACACCTTAACATGGTTCTGTCTTTTCATTGAACCAGGAATTAACCTACTTCCTGAAGTCTATCTTGACAGATCAGAATCAGGTATTCAAAGAGAGAGAGAAGAATGCATACCTCAGTTTTTCTCAATTGATGATAATTTTTCTTGTTGCAATTTCAGAGAATCCTGGTACAGTTGGGAGGAAAAGAACGTGAGTATCAATATTAAGTGGTCTGTGTTAATATGAATAAACATATATCTGTTAGTTTTATTTAAAAAAAAAATCTTATTTTCTGAATCAACACCAGAAGATATTACCTGCTACATTATACCTTTCAGTAGCATTATGTGCTTAGAAAAAACAAGGTTTCAGCTAAAATAACTTGGATTTATAACTTGTTTCCATTTTATTTTATTTACCATCTAGCAAAGTGGTATTTGCAGTGAAATTTGGTATCTCAGCTGAACCATTATATTCAGCTGTAATTAGAATAAACTGTCAGCATGAATTACTGTACATTGGTTTTAGAGATCTGTTTGGAGACAACCATTTCTTACCAAAGCAGAGACAGCAATTTGCTGTCTAACTTTGTACATTTGCAAAATACACTTAGTGTAAAATTAATTAGGTCATTAGAAACCTGTTATCTTGCCTCAAAGGAACTGATTTTAAAAGTAAGGATGTTTTCTGTAAAATGTAACATCTTTGCATTCAAACCTAGTTGTGATTCATTCTTAAGGTTTTACTCTTGCTTTTCTTTCTTCATCAAAACGGAGAGGTGTAGAAACAGGTTATAAGCAATTCTCAGTATTGTGGTACGCGCTAAGGAAGAAAAAGTAATTCTTTAAAGGCCAACTTTATTATTCAATGGCATTAATTGGATAGTGTCCAATAACTCACATTCTGGAAAAACAGCTTTGTTTCCTTCATTTTAAGAGTTGTCCACAAACAGTAGAATTTTAGTTAGTTCTTCAGTGTTCAGAACAATGTAATTAATATTACATGTGGGCAAGTTTCATCCTATCAAATACTATTCGTTATGACTATCTCAGCTACAGTTAATTCTTGCAGTCTTTTTAGCTTTGAGGGCTTTGCAGTATTTCACTGATGGTATGTGATTGGTTTTCTTACCTATCTGGATGATCAAGCAAATAATTAGGGATTTTAGGCTCTATCTTTTCCTTTCTTTCATTCCACAAAGAAAACCCTTATCTTTGACTAGGTGCAGAACTATAACTTCCCAGGAGTCTCCTGAGAAATGAAACAGAAAAGCCAAAGCCATAGTTACTTGTTATTTAACAGGCTTTATGACCACTTTTCTCTTGTCAATTGCAAACAGTAATATTTGTATATAAGAGTAGAATATTTTTTTTTCCTGTCTTTGTCTCTTATTAGGCTAAAGCTCTATGGCTAAGGAATATAAGTTTTATATTCTTACTGTATAGCACCTAAGCTTGTTTTTGCACAGCGACCTGTTTAGAGGCAGTTTTAAAATATTTAGTGATGATGATGTAACATATTACAGGCCAAACATAAGAAAAGAGTAGGGAAGAAGTCAGGCTAATAAGGAAAGGCATGTCTGTAAACTACACGAGTTAGGGTTCCGGGTCTTTTTAAAATGAAACTGGATACACCTGTTTACACCTGAATTGCAGGTCTAGCCTAAAGCTTGTCTTGTCTCTACAGTAGTGTCTCCATTCTGAAGAAATCGACCCTTTGTGAGTGTCATAGATTAAATTAGTATATGATTTCCAATACCTGTTTAAGCATTATCTTTACTACATGATCTGTAATGAAATTTTGCAGAAGAAAAAGCAAATCTGAGAAGTTCAGTGGCCTGTTCTTAACTATATTTTGTCTCATGTACTGTGTTCTAGGCGTTTATTACACCCTTTCTGTACTGTTCAATTGCCTAGAGACAAATTGGTCAGTTTCTGCCTTACCCCAAGATTGACATTTTTATGGTGCCCAGAGGATAGAGTTTTAAAATTTTAGTATTTGAAAAATGGTCTTGATATCTGAGGGAAACAAACCACAGTTCTGTGAAAAAGGAAGGCCATATTATGCTACTGAGGAAGGAACAGTTTGCCTGTCCAAAAGACAGTTAGGCTGAGACCTTCCAAGCTGCTTAAGCAATTTGGGCTGCTTGGTTCCATGTATTTTGATAGGAACAAATGCTCTCACATGGGGACGTGTTAAAGCCTGGACTGGCAATCTGAGATAAGTGTCTTGAGTGAATGTTGAGTTTAATTCACAGACAAACAGCTGTGTTTCAGAATGCATTTCCTTTTTCTTTTTGAGTAATTGTAAAGAGCAGCTGTTCTTTTTTTCTTCTGTAACTATTTTTGAACTCTGCTTACTCCTCCCACTCCCAAATTATGAACTGCCTTTTAAAAATTCGTGATTAATCCAATCTTGACTATTTTGAAGCTCCTGCCGACTAGTAATGATGAAGCAGGAATGACTCCTGTCTATTGGGTAGACTCTCTGATGGGGGCATCTTACAGCTATGTCATCCCAGTGAAGGCCTATGACTATTTCTGAATCCTTGCTTTCAGGACAAGACGATGCTGTATCTACTGCCCCCATGCAGTTTATTCTTCTTGTGTTCACAGCTATTGGCTGAATCTTTTGCTGGCTGATTCCTTCAAATACACCCCTTCACTCTTTCTCACTGGTTTTAGTGTGTCCCTCATTCTGTCCCTTTCCAAAACAGAGTATCTATAAAGAAATCATCTATAATGAACAAGTCTTCCATACATGCATGTGCTTTTCATGCTCTGCAATGCTTTTCTCTCTACCCCTCAAAGTAGGAAAATCTGTGTAGACCCTTTTCCTCCACAGACGTGCTGTAGGCAATTTAACCAATTTCACTTCTCAACCAGAATTTTTATTTAGTATGTTTTTCTGTGCTTTCTTTAAAGCCACCTGCCTGGATTTCCCTCTCTTTTGGAGACTTTTCTGCTGGGAGTCTGAATGCTGCTGATCATACAGGCAGGATTCAATTCAGAAAAACACAGCAAGCATAATTTACCTTTCAGCTTCCAGCCCCTGTGTTGTGTCAGGGTTTTGTTTTTGCTTTCAGTGAATGCACAAGCTTGCCACAAAGATTGTTTTGGCTGTCTTTAAAAGATGGGAAATTTTCTTTTCACCTTTTATATTCTAAACTTTTAGCACAAAACCCTAATAGACAAATCCAGTAGGCACTCTCAATGTGACAAAGAATTATTTTACAATTAGACTACAATACGTCAAGACTGTATCTCAGGTAAAGGAGAAAAATAGCCAGGAGGTTTTATCAGGAAAAGGAAAAAATTAGCCATACCTCATCTATTGACCTCTGTTCTGAGTCAATAAACTAGAAGAAGCAGCAAAAACCATCAGGCTTTAGTAAGAACCATCCTGAAGGGCCTGCTTCAAGCACTGGTCCAACGAATACTGCTTTTTAGCTTGTGAATTACATGGAGTTATAAGCACAAGGCATCTTCCTTTTTAAGTAAACAGACTAGAAGTTTTTTAGAGAAACCTGGAGAAAGTTGGATTGATCATATCTTAGTCCTTAGATATTCATTAAACGTATCTTAATAGGCACCTGTATTTTAATATTCTTGGTTTGAGACTACATCAGGTGTTTAAATACTGAAATACATATAAACTCGAGTACATGTACGAATGCTTCATATTGAGAATGTGCATAATATTGATATAATCAACATTTTGGCCTCTTCTGAGCATTTTAAGGGTAAGATGCAGCAGACTGACAGTGACTTTACAATTTTGCAGTGTAAGTTTATTTGACCATAATATTCAGCTGGTACTTTACAAGCTAAAATATCATTTCTGCAGAATAGTCAGAATACAGTTAATTAGCAAAGCGCTGACCAGGCACAAACCCAGATCTCTCTAAAATGTTAAGATGACAGTAAGCTGATCCTGCAAGTTTGCTATGTTTTTAATTGTCTGCTTGTGGTAAGCTTGCCCAATATTGATGCATACACATAGTGCAGGCAACCAGTAGGCATGCTAAATACCTCCTCACAAAAACCTGATGTAAACTTAACTTTGGTTTTGCAGACAAACTGCTGTAAATCCAGTGTGAGCCAATGTTGTTGGTTTGTGGTTTTTTTAAGGTAACCTTGGTAAAAGGTCTTAGATAGCTGAATTGATTCAGCTAATCTCAGGAAGGCAGAAGACCATTGCAATTTTGCTTTGTCCTTTCAAAAAATCCACAGATTTTGCTGACTGACTTCTGCTCCCAGCTTGCAGTAATTGGTGGCAAACACAAAGCTAATTCCTTATTACACAGTATTTTCAGGGGGTAAGCTGTTGAGTACAAAATAGTAAGCCAATAAGGTGGCACCTAGGACAACAAAGTTCTGTAATTCACATTCTCCATTGCTGCATTTTTGTTTTATATCTCTTATCACTGTTCTTTTTTATGTAGATTCACTTTATGTAAAGTAATGCATAACTAAATGCTGCCCATAGTAGGTTGACACAGAACACAGTGAAGACTTGGTCATCCATATCCCAGTAGAAAGTTCTGTATGTCCATTTATATCTGTAGGTGTTAGGAATTTATAAGGTAAAGAATTTGTAGAAGGGGGAGACCTGGGAAAAATGAGTTATTTACAACAATAGAATGGATATCTTAGTTAGAGAAGGAGAATGTGATAAAGTGTAACACTTTTATCAGTCTTCTAGCTGCAATAAAATAAATTCTCACCCTTCTTACCATAGAGGAGAGCAAATGAAAATATAAATGCAGAGCTCATTTATTGTTTCTTACTCTGATTTTTTCCCATTTGTTTTTCCTTTTTATTGACAGCTTCATTTTCAAATTAGGATAATAGCATCATATTCTTTCTCTAATTGTGTATATTTAAGTCTCTTTGTCTTAGGGGCTTTGTGTTAGCATAAAGAACTCCGGCTGAAATGTTTTCTTTTATATCATCATGGGCAAGCTTTGTAATCTGAAACTAATGTGCTCTTATTACAATGGCTCCCTTGCCCCTACTTACATCCTTACTTCTTTCTGAAAACAATAATAAAAATAATAAAAACACAACAACACAGCAAGAAGATAGCAAGGCTCTGAAGACTTAGGATCTTGAGTGGATCTTGAGTTTTATGTCCATTCATTTAGAAGGGTGTGTCTGCTATTGCAAAGAAGTAAGGTGGGCTCCTTAGAGAACTCTAAGGGCGCTATCTCCCACTTGTTTCAGAACCTTATTGCTAAGGCACTAAGTTCCCTTTGGATGTTTTACATACAAAAAGGCTACCAGGTCAAGAATGTGTTCCCTGTCAACTTTGCACAGAGTGAATAATCATATTTCACATTCTGGAGTGTAATGGGGGCTGGTTAACACATGGTTAATTATTCTGCTACAGGGCTGTCTGCATTACACGGAAAGGAAGAAGAGATAGAGTACAGTTTCTCTATTGTATTTAGCTGAATCATATTTGGATTGGTTGATTTTGCATGGATATGGGAATTAGCAAGGAAGAGAAGGCAGCATCCATGCATGTTGTCTTAAGAGATGAAGCAAAAGATATAAGGGTTTGGTTTCCTTTGCTTTGGCTTTGCTGCCAGGTAGAAAGCAATACTTGTATTTCCCATATTTTCTCCTGGTGTTTGGGGGCCTTTCTTTTCTCTTACAGGGATAGTAACGTGGTATTAAAAAGAGATAAAATAAGATAAATCTTGCAGAATGTCAATGTAAACAATTCCTTCCTGCCCCTTAAGAGGGTAAACAACCAAAGGCGTGGGAACTTTCTTCTCATGTGGTGAACAAGCAGTTGTGCAGGGAGAATGTGGGCACTGCCCTTCAACTTTCTAGACTATAGGCAGTTGCAGACACCATATTTTTAAAATTAGAAATAACCCCTTTTAATTTTATGGGACATCTGAAGCTAGGGATGTAGAATGGAGATAGCTACATGTATAATAGCTGAACCAAAACATTGAGACTGCACACTACCATCTGTTTATTGTTTTATTTGTGGTGGTTTATACAGCTGTGTGAAAGATACTGGTTTATTTATGAGTAGCAATGCTAACAAATTAATAACATAACAAGCATGCTGCAAAGGTGCTGACCTTTAGACAGGAAGAGCTATAACACAAAGAAGGTTGACTCTATTAGAATCTATTAGATGCTTTTGCAACCAGTCCCAAGGGTGGAATTTCAGATAAGCCAGAACCGTGGAGCACCTGACGAGTCATTAGGAAGGTAAGCCCCATTTCATCAGAAAAAATCGTACATCTGACAGTGAGATCATGTGCATGAATGGTAGCTTCTCTGTTCTCAATGATTTATGTTAATTTAAGTAAAATCTTGTTTATTTTTTGTTGTGCAATAAATATTCCCAACTACTGGTATGACTAGCTAGATGGCTAAAGTTACAGTGAATTGCCATTTTAAAATGAGTGTACTCTCCCAGAATGATTCTGGAGAGCTTCCCAACTGACTTCACTACAGGTTGTTATTGTCAGCTGCCAGACCTCAGGCTAGTCCTGACACTTTTATCCTTATGAATTTTTTTTTTAACCAGTAAAATGTGCAGATTTAAGGCTTTTTTATGAGCATTTTCCCTTAGTGTATTTGCTGAGTGGAAAAGGGATGAAGGTGCATAAGAGCTCTTGAGGCTATTTAATAGAACCCTTAAATACTTGTTTTTGAAGTTTGTGATGATTTGATTTAGATCTGTCAACTTGACTTAAAATTACTGCTCATACTGTTTTCTGTTAGAAAATAACATTCTAGGTCAATAGAAAGGTAGCTGTGATGTTCTTTTTTCTGACATCCTACGAAGTTATTTGTCATGTATCCTGTTATGGATATGTGATTAGTACTTCTACAAACAGTTTTGTGTGTCACATTTCAATAGCCCTTTTTTTCCCCAATCCTGTTTCTAATGAAGTCTGTGAGAAATTATTAGATAGCTAAGGAATACAGACTTGGCTTTTGAGCTTCACTAACATCAGTATCTTGTATTTCCATATGGAAATTGCTCTTCAGGACTCCAGCTGAGCCATTGGGGTGCCCCTTCTAGTTCTGTATGCATTTTTAAGTGAGGTGAAAACCTGCTTTTCATTTTAACCATTTGTTTTGGATAGCTGAAATGGAGATCATGCAGATACAACATGCTTGAACAAACTTGACAATGAAGGAAGTGGAAGAATACTATTGGTGGCTCATTGCTGATGCTATTTGCTTTGCGGGTCTGTGTGAGATATAGCCCTCTCTGAAGTTGGTGGTCTTGCATGCATCCGCCTCCAAAAAGATGACTGCACCCTGAAAAGTGACATGCCTATTGAGCAAATAAATATCTTTTGCCACCGAATCAGTTAATGGAAATCATCAGGATGTCTATTTTGTTTGATGATAACGGATGAGAAAATTCCCAATGTTGGACAAAAAGAAAAAAAAAAGTCTGCATTTTGTTTACCCTACTGAAATGATCAGCACTGTCAGATTGTAAGGTTCACTTTCAATGCTCTTATGAATATTAATGTACTTGAAATGTCCTAGAAATATTTAGGGGAAAAAAATTCCACATGGATCAGTTTATTTGTTGTTTCCTGACTCCACAGTATAATTATGTTGACTGATTCTTTACTAAACAAAAGTCAATGTGCTTAAATTTAGCCAAATTAAGTTCATTGAAAAGTTTATCTGCTTATACCTGTAATTCTTTTATGCAAGTTTATGGCAATTTCAGAGGGACGGCTTGTTAAGCCATAGTAGAGTAAAAAACACTGGTGCAAGATGCATTAAAAGATTATCCATGGGAAGTGTATTGTTTGCTATTCATTTAATTTTTCAGAGCATTGAAAATGCTTTTCCTTAAAACATGACACAGCGAAAGCTTAACAGCTATTGTTAAATGTTTTGCAGTCTGTGTAACAAATCTTTACAGGAAGGTGTACAAAAACACTAACACTCCTTACACATGCAGTCAGCAAGACTTGCAAGATAAATGGTAAAGAAAGCATTAAAGACCCTTGACCTTAGTTTTCCTGAGGAAAGAAGCCCACAAACCTATCTGAGCCATGTGGGGGTAAATGAGGCAGAGCTACTTCACTTCTTGTTTTTATTGCAGAGAAGGGGCTTGTAGTAAAAGAATATTTGTATCTAGGTTTTTTAAGTCATTTGAGGATAAAAAGTAAAAACTGTGTAACAAAAGTTTCTGGTGGAATATGAGAAAAGATGAAATCTCACAGAAAATGTGAGGACAAAACTATGAAAGGTGAAAGACTGAAATGAGCCCAGAATAGTATTTTTCTTTATTCAGCCTGGTGTTCTCCTCCAAAAGAATTAAAAGATTGACTCTAAAGTCATAGCAAATGTGACTATCTGATGTTGGTTGTATCAGCTGCACAATGGTACATAAACACACAGATCTGATGGTTCAGGATAACTACACAGAAATACACACTACCCTTCACAGGAGAACTCTTTGTTTTTAAGTCAGTGGTAAATATTGTTTTAAGTGAAAGCGCACTTCAGACAAAGATAAGGGTTATAAACTTTCATATGAGGAATATTGCTAGTATTGTATATTATTGTCAAGAAAAGAGTAACTTGAACAGAGAGACAAGACAGCTTGATTTAACTTCCTATTAACTTCTTAGTCATATTAACTTCTTAGTGTATTGCATTCATTAGTCTTGGATGTTAGCTCTAAAAATAGCACTTGAAAGTGCCTATGAATTAGATTTTACAGCACACTTGAAAGTGCCTATGAATTAGATTTTATGACATGAAAATGTCATTTCTGAAAGAATCATATTATGCAATGCAAGATAGGACAGTGCCCAGTGAACAAATTGGGAGCAAAACATTTCTGTCTTTCCCTTAGGTGTGGGTTGAACTCTGACTTTGGGTATAGGTTAAGTTATGTAGACTTAATAGCTGGTTGGTTTTGTTTGGTTTTGTTTTGGCATTTTTTTGATTGATTCCAGGGTCCTTAAAGTACCATTCAAAAGCTATCTCCAATTTCAACTGCCTGTCTTTGTACAACAGGTTAAATTCAGGAATGACAGAGATTATAAATCAAGCAGGATTATAGTAAATGTGTATAATTACCTTTTTTTTTTTTATAAACAATTTGTTTGTGTTAACATTTATAAAGGATGGTTAAATCATAATAAAAGACATCATTGTAATAATATTACAACTGTAAAGAGGATATCAAGTACTGTACATTCAGTGGAAGCAAAACATTTGCTGAACGCAATCTAGATTGAATCCTTTATTATAACACAAATATCTTCAATAATGAACTGATTCCTCTAGTCTAGGTAGCCTGTTATTGTGTGAGTACCAGCTCAGAGACAAAGTCTTGTTTGATGTAAACAAAACTTTCTTTGTGCTGCTGAAATCACAATGTTTCAATTTTACATATACCTGTATTGCCCTGAGGAAAGCATTGATAATTGACTCATGCAACTGCAGAGTAGAGCCTATATGGTTCCAAAAGTGGACGCTTTATTGTTTATCTCTTTAAAAGAGCAGCGTGTCATTGCTACCTGGGTTTTAGTTACAGTGGTGTTAATTTTTTTCTTCCTTAAGTATGACAGCTATTCCTTTTTGTTTCATGGTTTGTTTTGGTTGGGTTTTATTTAAGCCAGTAAGAACATAGAAGGAGGCTTTTTGTAATTATTTAGTCTCCAATATATACAGACCTGTGTCTCTGTCACTACCTGGGATTGTCCATTTTTCTCATTGTTGCTTTAATATTCTTAATTCCACATTAAAGAAACTTAATAAATTTTAAATGTCTGCTTTAAGCCATGAAACCATTTAAGATGGTCTTTCTGATCAGACTAAACTGATTAATAGGCAAGTTACAGTCTAGCATCATGCTTTTTTGATTCTTGTCATTGAAAACCAGACTACAATAATCAAGCATGGTATTTAAAGACTCTTCAACTTCATAGCTTAAAAACTAAAAGACTTGGACTAACAGACTTTGCCTAGATGGAACAGGGCTTGAAATTTTGCTTAGAATTAATGAATACTGCTCATTTATCAATAAATTGATTTATAATATGTAAGTGTATTAGTGGTGAATATTGTGTCCATTGAACTAAGGGTTATTGAAGGTACATAGAACTCGAGCCAAAAAATGCTATCAGTGTCCTTGAGTATTACTGGGATTTTGATTTAACCGCAAAATAAGTCTAGAATTGCTGATATTATTTAAGATCTGTCAAGTTACTGTTGTTCACTTACACCCCTTGCATTTGCTGTTCAGGTGTATATTTTGTGATGGGAATTCAGCACATAGAAGACCACAGTTGTTAGCAGTCCAGCAGGTTTGAAGCTAGCTCTGCTGAGAGATTAGTGCAAATAAATGCATTGATTCTCCCTGGTCAAGCTCTTTACAGGAGTTCAGCTGTTTGCATTGAATACAGTGGTTAAAAAAATACTAAATGCAGAGTAAAGAATACTTTATAATCATTGATGTTGTCAAAGCTTTTTTCAGCTAAGTCATAATATGAGAAAAAAACAGGATGATGTCTTTTTCTTGTCCGTGCTATAATTTTAAACATACTGTGTCTATCTCAGCTGTTCTTGACTTCAGTGCCTTGCACACGGCTGTAACCTGAGGGACTTTTTTTTTTTTCTTTTTTCTTAAAGATAACTAAATAAAACTAGAAATCTGTTCACTGAAGTTTTGGAATCAAATACTTTTCCTTCTGTATTCTCTGCTTACACATATGCTGTAGGAGGAGGATTCTTTTGGCAAGTGAAAGAAAAAAGAACTGAATTTACAGTAGACTCTCAGTGCCTGATCCCAGGAGGTGTGCATCAGATGACTAGCTACTTGCAAAGTCTCATCACTGAAAGTGAAACTGCAGGTACCCAGCATCTCCACGCTCAGAGTCTAATTTTGTGATTTTGTTGGAGCCCAATAGTACTTGGAAAAGTGACATTGCTATTGTAATACAATAATATATAGTGCTGTTCAATGCAGTATTTGGTTCAGTATTTTGTGTGATCAGATTTAAAGCTGCAAAAGCTTGAAGTAAAGCTGTCTGGCAAACACTTTCTCACTGAGGATTTTTTTCAAAGCTTTTGTATCTACGGAGAGTTAAATTAGGGTCAATGGAGAATTTAAAGTTAAGAATTAATTAGGGTAGGGTGAAGTAGTAAAATGCTTGGTGGAGAAAATCATTGAGGACATCAGTGAAGGGCAGAGAAGTCAAATACTAAAAAAAAAAAGTAGTAATCTATTGTAGAAAATATAATGAGAAGACATACTGTGAGAGTCCCACCTACTCATTCTTAGCTGAAAAATAATGTGTTAAAAATACTGGCAGAAATATCTGTGTAGTGTGATCTGACAATATACACTTAATCATAATAATTGAATTAGAGCAAAGTTATTTTGCTAATAAGTCAAAAAGTGTTCTGTAGAAATTAAAGGGAAATAGAAAGCCTTTAAAAATTTTACTTGACACTGAATAACATAGCTAGAATTGTACCTTGCTATTAATTAAGAACTCAAAATCTGGACATCTGGTGGAATCTTGGCACCACTGAGATCAATGGTAAAAATTCTATTGTCGTATTGGGAGAATAATCTTATTGGGAGAATAATTTCATGCTTTTAATCAATTTTTGCCAGATGTATGGTGCCTTTACCAGTGCCTTTGCACACTCTTTTGTTTTTTTTTCTTGAATTGATATATCACACTAGAACATGTTGCCAATGTCAAAGGATACTGTATATCAGCATACATAACGATACAAAAGGAATTAGCATATTCTCAGGAAAGATAATAATGTACTGTTAGGATATCAGTCCTAGTAGAGAGACATGTCAATGATGAGTGACAGGAACTCACATTGCACTAGATAGGCAGATGTTATGAATAACAGTTTGCTTAGTGAGGATAGACATTTCTGTGTCTCAGCTGGGCCTGCAGGTTTCAGAAGCAGGTCTCAAATGCTTATTTTTTTTCCTATTGCATCTTGATTAGTTTGATGTGAACTAAAGATATCTGAGAAAGATGGTATGGACTGTACTAAAGAAACTGAAGATAATCAGTAAGTGTAGTCTTTCAGCAATTCCTCTCACAAGTCATATTTTAAGTTATGAAACAAATACAGCTATGGCTAGATTTGTGAAATGGATTAAAATCCATCTGCACTCACACCTCAGCCCAAGTTGCATCTACTTCTTTAACCTCATGTAGACTTGGTAATGAATTGATTTATATGGTGGTAGGTGACTAAAGAGTGATCTGGGAAAGTATTTAGTTCTTGACATGCTTCCTTTAGTTAAAAAAATATAATTTCAAAATGTGGTGTCCATATGACTGTTTATTTCCCTGCACTGCAGGACAGCTTTGTGGGTTTCTCTTTCTTCCTTCCTTGTGAAATGGAAGAAACCATCACAAGAGAATCTCTAACGGAGTCTCTGCTGAGTCCTGCCGTCAAGAGGACAGTATGATTTCTGACTTCTTCCGAGGCTCCCTCTTGGAGCCTTTTTTGCATTGGTAGAAAAGGGATTAAATAACATTCTGAGGAAAACCACCTTTTGAATGTCACAGTGTTGCTTATTAGTGGTTGATAAGTGCTGATGTGTTAATAGACACCTGGACTTTAAAAAAAATCAATAAATCTCAGCAGCAAAGAGAAAGTTTTCTTGTTTGCATTATTCTGGCTGCAGCATACTGGATCAGAGGAACCCAGGTGTGGGAGAGATAAATGTTACTTTCAGTAAACAATACTTGTGGGAGAAAAAGGAGGAGCAGGAATAGTGTCTGCAAGAAAATATAGCAAGAAGAGAGCTTTTAGCACAGCCAGGACCACAGAGAGCATGGAGAAGATGCAAAGGCAGTCCACGGAACTGATAGAAAGTAAGACTTTTTTCAGTTCTTCTAAGTGAACTGTAAAAAATATATTGCAACCAGAAAGCCATTGAAAAATCATTTCACTGACATCCTAAAGGAGAAGACCCATCTTGAAAAGGTATGGTAATCAGTTAACTCATTTTAGTTTTGTATTTTTTCTATCATATCCTTCATTTTCTTTAATTGACAATGGTCATTATTCTCACATCAGAACAGATGTGAGAACAAAATATATAGTAAAACCTTGCTAGGGAATTTATAAAACCCTTTTGGTAGACTTGTATGCTTGATGTTAGAAAAAGGTGAAGGCAGTACCACCATTTCTGTATTGCTTTACATCAATCAAAATATTAGTTGATATTTTGAATATAATAAATAATCTTGCTTTTTCTGTCTTCCACTCAAAATTAAAGATGCATTGAATCAGTGATAATCTTGAGAAAAAATATTCTTTTTTTATGAAACCCTTTTGCTATTTAAACAGAGGAATGGATTCAGCGCTGAATAAAAGCTTTAAATCTGTTTTAAATGTTTTTGCTTTTTTATGACCCAACATTACAAAGCTAGTAGACACAGTAATAAAGCACTCTGTATGTTTCAAGTATTCTACCATCTCTTTTTCTGATTATCCAAGTGTAGCTTTATTTTCCTATTCACTTGTTGTCAAGGAATACATAGTTGTTAACAACTGATGTCTAAGGATGCCATCAGTCCAGTGACTTGATGGTGTCAGTAAAATTTGTACAAGGCATGAGCTCAGATCTCAGAAGCTACTGTGCAGCCTCAGTCTAAATAATCTTAATTTTATCTGAGATAGTAAACCAAGAACATTTAGGGAATCTTGCTAAACAATAAGTAAAATTCTGAAGAAATTTTATTTTCTAGAGTGAGTTAAAGATCTGGAGATAAGCAGAGACTACCTCTTAGCTCTGGGAGTTCATTGTGTAGGATTCTTATTGACTGGTTCTTATTAACTGTGGTGGCAGAACTGGGTATATGGTGTTTCTCAAGGCCTTGCCAACTCATGCTGTGTTGTGTTTCTTTGCCTACAGCTAAGTTTATTGCTCACTCTAAACCTAAAATAAATAAAAAAAGTAGACTGAACATACTCTTAGAATAAAAAAGAAACAAGAAATCGGAATATGTAGTCTCCTAAGGTTTTCTGAATGAACATGAATCTAAACACTTGAATCTAAACAAAATGCTTTTCCTTTTTCTTCAAATGATTAATCTTTCTCACACAAGGAATTAAAAAATTCTAAACTCTCTATTTGAGAGCTCATACTGTGGGATTCCAGTGAGCCCTAAACGGTTTAGGACCGTTTTTTGCTCTTCTTTTATAAAGAAAATTATTGAAACTTAGAGCAAGCTCTCTCATGCATGTTTGCAGACAAGTCAAAATAAATCTTTGATTAGATGAATTTGGGCTAGGGCTATCAAAAAGTTTCCATTTTAGATTAAAATCTTTAGTTCTTTAGATGAAATAACTTTAGTTCTTTAGGTGAAACTAGATGAACAAGAAACAGCCAACAGTCATGACAGGAATATTCAGGTTTTCATGTATCTAGGAAAAGCTTCTTAGCAGTTCCTTGTTTCCATTTGGCTTCAGATTTAGCAGAACAGTATTGTTAAAATATGCTATTTATCCCTGCTTCTAGAAAATCAGTAGATAAGGCTAAGTATGGTTAAAATAAAAGATACTGTATTTGTATGGTAGGGGATGAAACCACTAAGTGTAACTGACTTTGGAAATATGACCTGAGCTTTGTCTTTGAATTACATTATCATAAAACCAAAGCCAGAAAAAGAAAAAATCCAGCCTTTTGAGGTATGATTACCTAAGCATTTTGCCAGAAGAAAAACATAAATATTATAAAACTGAAAATGCAAATTTTGAAGAAATAGAACATCTGGTGCCAATTGCTTATAATTATTTTGCAAATGATGTTTTTCCCAGTGGCATTATATTGTTTTAATTGTTTTCCCAATATTTGACAAAAATATAAACATGCAGTGCATGCCAATCATTAAAATAACTCTAATAATAATAAAAACACTCAGCATTCACGCTGTTAAGTGGTGATATTATTTGGCAGGTTAGTTATCAAAGAAGTGTCTTACTGAAACTTATGTAGACATTCCTAGGCTATTCTTGTTGGAACAGACATACAAGGGAGCAACCTGCGTTTGTTTTTGTTGTGCCAATGACACAGGAAAAGGTAGAAGAGGTGCTGGAGTTAAAATGTAAACATCCAGTTAGGACGTTAGTTCTCTGAAATGTTCTCGAGGCCAGACATAAAGATGGAGATGCAGCATTTGAAGATGTAGCTGAGGAAATTAATATGCTCTGTGGAAAATGAATCAGCTTCATTAGGAAATGGAGAACTTTTTGAAATAAAGGAGTAGGCACAGAAGGAATAATCAAAATTAAATTGAATTGCTGGCATTAAAATTAAATATAGACAAAAGAGCGAGGAAAAGCTGTTGTACATGTAAGCACATTACTAAGGTTGCTACACCCTTTGAAGTAAAAATATATATATATTTAAGCAAATAAGTCTAAGAAAAACTATTGGAAAACTTAGATTTAAATGAGCTTCTGAACATAATATACATGCTAGAAACTAACATGCTAGAAATACACATGCTAGAAGGAAGATAATGAAACATTGCAATACTAGGACACAAAGTGTAAGGAAAACACTGAGTAGACTGCTGATGCAAAGACTGAAGTTGAATGCAAATGGAAACCAAGAAAAATCAGATATGTAAGCGTGTTAGTGAGTAACATACTTTTTGACATTTCAGGAAAAACAGTATTTGTCTGTAATACAGCTATGAAACAGGACAGCACTAGTGAGTTCAGCGTGGTAAGGGAATTCAGCCTGTGAGAGAAGGAACCTCAATAATAATAATAAGGTTCAATTAGGTAAGACAAGAAACGTCATGGGAGGTGCAGTGCACAGATTAAATTTTCAGATTTCATAAATAACTACTTCATATGGCATAGTTTGGTAACCCTTAGGAGATCCAAACCTTGGCCTAATTGATCATTGTGCAAGAAATGCTGCAAAATGAACCACTTCTTACACTGATAGCATACTCAGATTTAATCTCCCTACAGAAACAATTTTTTTTTTTTTTTTTAAGTCAACACATACATAGTTTTAGAAAAGGGAACTACATACAAATGAGAAGTCCTGCTAAAAAGAGAGTTGAGGTGCAGCCAACAGGCAGAAAGTTTGCAAGTGGTGGGTAGAATATTTTAAATATTATATTGATAAATTTAGGGTAATTGCATTATAATGTACTAAAAAAGACTTCAGGAAGTGTAAAAAAACCCCCAAAACCTAGGATGACTTTGTGGGATAAGGAAGTCTACAGAAGTAAGAAGGTTTCCCTCAAGGAATTGGAATATCATCTGAAGAATAATACAAAAGGAAATAACCAAGACATTACAGAGCAGCAAAGCAAAGAGAGAGAAACAATTTTCAAAGAGCTTGCAAAATTATGATCAATACTTTTTCAAAATATCAATAAGGGAAAAATTACCAGAGAGCTGCAAAACCACTGTAGATGGTCAGTCATAGAGGTGATCAAGGTACAAAATGATGTGAACTTAAGGTCTTGCCAGAAAGTTATGTTTTTGCATGTGTGTTTACTAATGAAGAGCTCAAGGTTGTTTCAGTGTTGGAACCCTTTGCAGCGGAAACATTATGGGTAATACCTCAAATTCAGGTATTAATAGAAAAAGTTAATTGGCAGGACCAGATGGCATTAACTTGAGTTCTAAAGCATTTCATCTTTGAAAAATCTGTAGTTTGCAGTCTTTTCTTTTAGACGTTCTTTGGTATGAGTAAAACACAAAGTAGCAAATGTGCCCCAATCTTCTAAAAGGGATTTTGGAATTACATATAAATCTGCTATTTGTAATTGTATGCAGAGTTACAAAAAGTAAAACTGATTGTATTGAGAAGATCAGCATGGTTTAGTAAAGGGATGTCATGCTTAGCAAATCATTGAAGGAGTGAAAAAATAGGTGGACTGCAGGACATACCTGTCTCACATTGTATACTCAGATTTTTTTCAAAGCTGTTCCACCAAGAACTTTAAAGAGTGTAAGCTGCTTTGAGATAACAGGTAAGTTTTCATATGGATAAACAACAGGTTAAAAATTACAGCACTTAATGTCTAATATGGGAAGTCAGGTTTAAATCTTGGCCGTTGATGTTCATTGGTCTGTTTCTTTTTTGGTGAAGATTTATGAATACAAAAGCTTGGCATATTCTTGATTTAGTTTGCTTTGAAATGGAAAAGCTTTGAACATTTCAGCCATCTTTATGAGATGGGAAAAGCACTGCTTAAGAATCTTAACTTCTTGCTAATTGCTTCCTGAAGTCATCCTGAAGAATTCAATGATGAGAAGATGCAATGAGTGAGTCCATAAACACTATCCAACAATTTCAAGTTGTTTCAAATCTGTTAAGTGACCTGAGTCTTCTGTACTAGAGTAAAAGTCTACTGGCCAACTCAACTATATCAGATTTGTGTTGGCTTTTTTTTCTGGTTTTTGACAACATCTTGGTATCGGTATTTATAAAGAAACACAATAGTGTGTTTCAAGACGATTGACAAACATGAAGGAATTCTGTATGACTTACAAAGCTGTATATCTCTTTTTCCCCCTAGATTATGTAGTGGAACCTTCAGGCACTTCCAAAGATGAATAACCGTATTAAATAAATACACTGAGTAGCAAGATCTTGTTTGTAATATAAAAACTAGATTGCATTAGGTGCAGCTGTCTTTAGCTTCTGTAAGTCAGACCTGTGAGACTATATCTAGTTTTAAAACTTTATGGCTTTGTTTTACAGCTGTAAAGCAGACTACACCAACACAGAAGAAGAGTGTAAGTAATATCACATACATTATCCTAAAGCCAGATTATAACCATTTGTACGTGCCGACTGCAAAGCAAATCCATCAAATATTCAAAGGAAGGTGCCAGCAAGAGATGTGATGTTTATAATGGACCTTGTGTATGAACAACTTTTTTAGTAAGTATTTTGGTCAGAGTAATGATTTTTACTATTTAAATAGTTAAATTGATGCAATCCCTATGGTGAATAGTTAGACTGCAATAAAATAAAAACATGTTTATGTCAGTATGTGATAGGTAAGTATCTTCATACTGATGTAATGCATGTTCCGAAGGAAACTGTTCATTGGTCATGATGTAGTTAAAGTAATTATGGACAAGGTCACAGGACTAAAATTCTCTCTAATGAGCCTTCTTTCTCACTCTTGGGAAGTTCAGCACGCAAGAATTCATGGATGAAATAAACATGCATACCCTTGAAAAAATATTTTCTTTTACATAGTGATTAGGGAGCAATGAATTTAGATTTCTGGTCAGCAAGAACAATTTGCACATCTATGCTGCTCAATGTTTCCCCCAGTAGGTTCTCTTGATGCTGTGTTGGTTTGTACATTCTTCCTTGAGCGTTCAGTCTGAACTGAGTGTATATATACAAATCACCTTGCTGATTAAAGGTCATGTTTTATACAGCCTGAATGGAGAATCAGTTTTTTACTTTATAATCTTATTTATAATTTCAGTGTCGCATTTCTCTTTACTACTGTCATTAGTGTTGACAGAAGTAGTCCTGGTATTTTTGTAGTAGAACTTAATACTATAGTGAACTTCATTTTGCAAGATAGATAAGGTTTCAGTGAGTCCATTCTCAAGGCATTGTGAATCTCTCCCTACCAGATAGCACCAACAAAACCAGGTTTGTGAAAATTTAAAGGTAACGTGCAATTAGTATAATGCTGGTGTAACTAAAGCTTCTCTCTGCTAAGGCTAGTAATAGCAACAGAAACTTACTATATTGACAAAAAGTACAGTAAATTTACATCTGATGTAAATGAGTTATCAGAGAATATCTCTGTAAATGAGATATATGAGTAAATATCAGGTCTGCAGAACATTTTATGTTTCTTGAAATGGCAAGAGCTGCTTTTGGTGCATTTGATTTTTCTTTTTAAAGCCCACCCTGACACAAGAAAATGCTTATACAAGCCCGAACTTTTATAGGCCTTGGGCACAGGCTCTGTGAGAAAAATAACAAAAATATAGCAAACCTCTGGGGTCTGATCTTTGTGCAGGGACTATTTCTGTTCTTATTTGTACAACGCCTCCTACAATGGAGATATATCCTCTAGGCAATACGGTATTGCATATAGCAAATAATGATGTAAGAAACAAAAAGTTTATTCAAGTTTTACTGTAAGCAGCTGAAAATAAAAAAATCTATTTTGCGCCAGCTATCTTCAAAAAGATTCTCAGGGACGGGGGGGGGGAATGTATATTAATCAAGGACAAGCAAAAATAGAAACAACTGGATGAGTTTAGGAATGGCTCATACTTTTCCTTCCATCAATTTTCCCTAATACTGTGATGACAAAGTGCCACATGTTCAACAGTAATAGAAGCAAAAATCAATGGAATTTTTGTGGGTTTGCAAATCTTTCTTCATAGTGCCATGTAAATATCAGTGTTTGCTGCAAACAATATGTGAGTGAAAGAGGAAGAATGGCAGAGTGAAACCTATGGTCTTTTACTTTTTACAATATTTTGGTGCATGTCCAAAATGTTTGGTGCTAATGTCTTGCTGAGTCTTCAATTTCCATCCTTACAAGTTTCTTGCTGAAAATTGGAATGTACCTATTATATAAAAATAGTGTTGCCCTGCCTGCTGCACTGGAAAGTCCATAACCTGTTCAGGTGGGTGGCAGTTTTTACAGAGACCAGAACTTTATATTGCCACTAACACATGGTTTGGAAAATGACAGTGGCACATTTTAAATTGAATACACATGCTAGCCTTTATGGAATTCTCATTAATATTACAGCTCTCACTTCTACACTTAACAGGAAACATTACCTTGGAAAGGACAAAAATTGTTGATAAAAAAATAAAAGAATGCACATGAAAAGGTCTCTGTTGCCAAAAAGTAAAAATTAGAAAAAAATCATTATGCCCAGTTTTTGTATTTTTTGTTATTTTTTTACTTTTTTAATATAGGCATTTGAATATTTTAAAATGGGCTTAGGACTGTTTTCATAACTTTGACTTAACCTCACTTACAGGTGATTGCAAAGGTCTAGCTAGCAAAGGCTATCTATCAGTTGTGGCATGTTCTGTTAGCCTCAATTTTGACAACTTGGGACCTAACCAAGACTCCTCTTGTCTTCATGGTATGTATTACCTCTTACTTTATTGTTGGCAGTGGCATATTTGTTTCTAATAAATTCAGTAAGAATTTTCCACTTGAATTCTGTTCACTTTTGCAGTTTTGGGGATCTAATTCTACAGTGTTTAGTACAAATTCAAATATGGTATCAAGAGAGTTGAGATACAAGAACTTAAATTCTTAGACACTGGCCAAATTGCCACCTTTTTTAAGTGAGAAAAATTGAAATTCTGGTTCTCCTGAAGATAAAAAAAGATTTTATGTAGGACTAGGTATCAAGAGAGTTGAGATACAAGAACTTAAATTCTTAGACACTGGCCAAATTGCCACCTTTTTTAAGTGAGAAAAATTGAAATTCTGGTTCTCCTGAAGATAAAAAAAGATTTTAGCTGTAGGACTACACAGGCTCTGCCCGATGCTTTACATAACCACAGTACTTGCTGTGAATTTTGTTCTGTTTGTGTTTCCTTAAAACTTTCACTGATTCCCCTGATGTCAATATATTTAATGAGTTGTAAATCAGTGCCAAATTTAGCTTCTACCTGAAGCACTAAACCAACAAAAGCAAAGCAATTCTGAATTCACTAAATCTTAATGTTGTTTTAAAATAGTTTTTAATGGGGTTAATTTCTTTAGGTTTTTCTTTCTCTCAGGGTACTATAACTTGATTGATATAGTTTCCTTTCATTTTGACATTGTAACACGGTCTCATTAGACCTGCAATGAAATTGAATTGCCGTCATAATATCACATCATAAAGGCATATTAACAAAACCTCTATAGACTTCTATTGGAATCATTTTTCCATCATAACCTTAATGTCATTGAAGAAGGCTCTTCCTGAGTGTAAGAAGAAAGCATAGGAAGAAACAAACTGGCTCTGGGACTCTTATTTTTAAGACCTAGATTTGTCTTACATTTCTTGCCAGTTATAGCAAACTAACTGGTTTAAATTTTACAAATAAATACTGTGTAGTATCTCAGTCATAACTCCAGTCAATACTATTGCTTATTGTTTTCGGGATTTATGTGTTCATCCCTCAAAAGTCTTAGCCAGTTATGCTCCTCTATTTTATAGAATGCTCTTTATAACCCCTACTCTTCTTAGTTAGGCAAGCAAGATCAGTTTTATCCATTTATAAAATGACAAGATATCGCTGACATCTTTTGGTGGCATGCGGGAGTTGTCAAACTTCCAGCTACCTTTTGATCCTTCCTTGTCTTATCCATAAAACGGATTTTAATCTTCTTCACTAATTTACTGTCTTGAAGTCTGATTGGTTGGCTGCATTTTATAAACCTGAATATTTTATACAGCTGAACTAGAACTGGTTTTGCCAGTTGATTACAGCGCAGAATTTAAAACTCGGGGAACTTTTTTTGGAGATTTTTTTGAGACTATTGCTAAAGTTTATTTTCTGGACTGAGCTACTGTGTTTTCATTACCCTTACTTGTTTTAACAGTGTCTAGGTGGGTTAATTAAGGAACAGAACTCAGACAGTAGGCAGTACATAAGGTTAGACATATATATTAAATCTTATTAATAGCCATAACATATTTTAATGCAAATGAAATTATATGCTTCAGTAGAAAACAGATAATTTATTAAAAAATCTAAGTGGTTAGGTTAACTTTATAAAACTGTGGTGTTTCTTCTACTATATTCTATCCTTTTCCAACTGCTCTAATAAATGAGAGCTTTAAAGAAGGTCAGCTGTAACATCAAAATATGTGATCCAGATACAATCTTTTCCAACCAGACCAGTGACAGGAAAGAGGACATGGTAGGAAAGGTTCAGATTCTGCTCAAAATAAAATAGGGTTTTCACTGAAAGGTGGAATCCACGATTCACCCCATTCATCCTAAAATTTTCCTTCACACAGAAAGGAAGGTAGAAAAAAAGGATTACTATGAGTAGTAAATGAGTTTCACATTTGGTGGAAATTGCCTGTCTCCAAAAAAGAGTGAGCAAGGATCATTTAGGAACACCATCACTCTCCTCATGTGCAGTGGGCACAGAAAAGTCTAATTCCATAACATACATGTAGTAAGCTTGAACGTCTGTGCATGAGCAGCGAAGCTGTGGGATACGTGTTTGGTGTTGGAGCTATTCTGCATTCCTTACTCCCTCCTAATTGGAGCCAGTGGGCCCATACCTCCTACAATGGTGTAAAGTCTCTGGCAAATTTTATATTCTTCTGATTAAAACTTTTTAATTGTATTACTTTATTTGGCTTAGTGCTTTGCTAGTTAATAAGTTTTTCTATTGCCCAGTCACTGAACAGTTGCAGTTCACACAGCAGAATACAGATGCTTTGGAAGAGTGCATGCTACAAAACACAGCTTTGCAAATTGAAATATCTGAAGACATTTACATGATTAAGTCCCTGACTATCCTGGGATGATTAGATCTGCCAAATTCACATGTTTAAAGCATTCAGCCAATTTAATCAGTCTGAAAAGGCTTAATTTATTTCTAAGTGTTTAGTGTGATTATTGGTTTAAATCATAAACAAAAGTTAACAAAAAAAAAATGTGGGTGGTACTTCACTTATTACTTTATGTAATGAGGCATACTGATATTTCACGGCATATTCTAACACAGAATGAGAAGTATATGCATATTTTTTTCATATTGGCAACTGTGTATTATGTTAAAGTAAAATATGTAACAAAAGCAACACCTCCCTCTTTAAGTCAGCCCCCACTCCCCTTCCAGCCTGCATGATCACAGCCTGAATTTTCACAGCTCCTGAGTCATTGGAGTACATTTTCAGTACAGAGCTAGAGAGTACTGAGAAATGATGTGACAAGCAATTCTCTTTCTCTCTCACTTTCTCTCTTGAGTATTCTTCCCAGTTCTTTTAAATGAGAAAGAAAATTAATTTAGGTGATACTAAAAACTGTTTATAAGGAGCATTGAAAACCAGGAAAATGTCTAATTATAATGTTTTTTGTTGCCATTTGAAATACAGCACAAAAGCAGTCTGCACTTTTTCAGAGGGCATCCTTTATGAAGATGTTATTAATCTAAGGAACAATAGCATCATTTATTAACTTTGACTGTGTCATCATACTAGGCTTTTGTGTTTCAAAAGTATTGCTAAAACATTAACCGACTGATACATGCAGCCCCCCTATGAGGTAGGTAAATATTATTAAAACTGCCGAAATGTGTATTCACAAATAATTGTTTGATGAAAAATCGACTGGTATTATTCAGAACGTTTACTCAGATGACTGGGAAAATGCTTCTCAGGTTTACATTAAGAAACCAGGAGTGCTGAAGGTGAGGAGTTTGCCTAGTGTCAAAGAAAAAGCCAGTGTGAGGAATCGGCTACAAATCATGGTCTTTATGGCTGCAGTGTATCTTTAAACATACTGCACTTCCTTCTACAAGGACACCACAGGAAAATCACAACAGGCCTTTTGTACAGCCCCATAAATGGTGGTTGGGTTTTACCTGTTGTGGTTCATGTGCCTTTCGAGTAAATACATCTTAGGTTTCTTCTTACTGAAAACTTGTTTGTTTGTTTGTTTTGTTTCAGCATACCAGAAGGAAACACTTTCCTCAACCTAGATTCCCAAATCAAGCAGTTTTATGTCTTATTTGCACACAAGGTGTCACTACTGTTTTGCATGGTGCAGTGCTCCCCTGAGCTGCTGGTGGTGTGCAAGGGTGCTGCTCCTGGGTGCAGCAAAAGCTTGGTCCCACCCTACTCTGCAACGACTAGAGTGATTAGGGGCACCCTGTTTGTGTGTTGTCGCTGATGTTAATGAACATACCTTTACTTCCTGCTCACTTCTTCATTTCTATGTATTCAATTTCACAAACAAAACAAGATAAATTGTTGAGATTGTATTTAATCTCTCAATTTAAGTGACCTTTCTAAGTTCATTTTCTTGGGCAGTTCAGAGTGAATATGGTGTTCATGAAGTGTAACAGGCTGGGCTGTGGAAGGATGGATGCTGCTGGGGCTGTGGCAGTCTTGTTCCTAAGTGTGGCAGCATCTACGGTGTGCTAAACCAAGCGGAAAAAATAATCTTCAATAATGGCTCTCTAGAACATTTCAGAATAACACTTAAATTATTACAGTGCTGGGTAAGTAGAGTATAAATATGATCCTTACCTAATCTGTATAGCACTCTTGTGTGTGCAAGTACTTGAAGTATTTTGGACATCACAAGGTACCAGTGTAAATTTAAAAGGTACTCTCTTTTGTTCTTAGTGTCCATTGCACTTATTTCTTTTAACTCACTTGGAAAATAAACTGATAATTTTAGGGTTTGTTCCCAAGGCTCATATTGTGCTTTTCGGCCTCTGGTAGGATGAAAGTGCAAAATGATCTTCAGAAGTTGCAGAAGTAGTTTGGAAAAGAATAGGATGCAGCTTAGAGGGGAGAGGTAAAAAGTATTCCACGTGGGTAGTGCCATGGGTAAAACGGCCTTTGACTTGGGGAATTTTTAGTGAATTTAATTTATTGGCAATTAATACTGGCTTCTGATCAGTAATCTGGGTATTGGGGGGAAAAAAAATCCATAAACATTTAAATAAGCACCTTTCTTCCTCCTTTCTCAGGCTCAGTTTAACCCAATCACCTATCCCCTGCCTTCCTAAACCCATGCTTCTGACTGTCCCCAACCTGGTGTGGGCCGCCCATGGCCGCGGTCCCTCAGCGGGTCCCCGCCTGGCGTGGGCCACCCGTAGGCTGCATTCCCTCAGCGAGGGCACGGAGCGCCTCCTTCCAGGAGTGCGTCTCCAGCCGCAGGTCTCCACAGCCGTCCCTCCCTCCTCACATTTCAAGCATCTCCCTGTGTCTCTCCTTACGTGTTTCCCCATGTCTGGTCCCATAGCTGGCACAGCTCCTTCTCGAATACGTTTGGGGGTGGCGCCGTGCACCCCTCTGACTGGCGGCAGTTCTGGCGCGCTGCGGGTTGCCCCTGTCAGGCTGCAGCAGCCTGGAACCGGCTGGGGGTGGGACCGGGG
>NW_008795322.1:496038-556605 GCF_000699145.1 Aptenodytes forsteri | reverse complement strand
TGGCGCGCTGCGGGTTGCCTCTGTCAGGCTGCAGCAGCCTGGAACCGGCTGTGACTGGTACCGGGTGGTTCGTGGTCTCCTCCCACACAGGCACTGCTGCACCCTCAGCTACCGAAACCACACCGTTTGTGCCCAGTACAGGTAGAAATAAATCTTATTTGTGTAATTACACAAATTAATCTAGTTTGTGTAAGGAAGAAAGGTGCGTATTTAAATGTTTATGGGAGGCTGCAGCAGCCTGGAACCGGCTGTGACTGGTACCGGGTGGTTCGTGGTCTCCTCCCACACAGGCACTGCTGCACCCTCAGCTACCGAAACCACACCGTTTGTGCCCAGTACAGGTAGAAATAAATCTTATTTGTGTAATTACACAAATTAATCTAGTTTGTATAAGGAAGAAAGGTGTGTATTTAAATGTTTATGGGGTTTTTTTTCCCCTAATACCCAGATTACTGATCAGAAGCTGGTATTAATTGCCGATAAATTCACTAATGTCTGGCTATGTGGGGTGGTGGATGTGGAAGTTGGTTTAGGTGACAATTTGAGCATTAATCACTGATGTCATTACGCTGTGAAAAGGCAGACTACTGCCATGTGTGAACAGGAGCCTTGCTTGCAAGACACACAAAACAAACTTTCCTTTGTTTTGGTTATGTTTCACCTGGAGTGTAGGATATCGTGCAGCATACTTCACATCACTGGAAAGAATCGAGAGGTGAGGGCAAGGATCGTGGGAGGCTTAGGAAACCTGTCCGGCTGAAAGGGTTTTAATTGTTCCGTTTGAACGAGGAGGAGGGGGAGCATGATGAGTCTCCAAGTGTCTCCAAATTGCTTCAAAGAGAAAGGGACTAATTTGTTTTCCATTGCTTCTGGGGACAGGATAAAGAATAATGGAATTAAGCTGCAGCAAGGGAGATTTAGGCTAGACATCAGGAAAAAAATTCCAGTTGTAAAAATAGTTGCGTCCTAGAATATATTGCTTGGGGAAATACTGGAGTCTCTGTCACTGCAGTACTTAAGAGCAGACTGAACAAGCATTTTCCAGGGATAATTTAAGCAGAGTTGGTCCTGCTTTGACTTATGAAGATGAATTAGTTCAGTTCTCCAGGTCCACCTTTCCGTTCTGTGATGCAAGTTGATTCAAATCATGAAATAGATACAATTTTGCTTTTGAATCGGTTGCTTTAGGACAACAGTCAAGTGATATCTCTCTCCTGTCCACTACAAGGATGAAGACAGAAGAGAGACAGGTTAATCTTGTTTTATTTCCAGCAGTTGTTCTCTGTTGTAGAAAGGCTTTTCCTTCCAGAAAAAGATGTTTCTTTTGCTATCTAGATCTTTGCTGTGGGCTACAAATTAACAGCACTTTATTTTCTTTGTATACTTTTCCCTTTGTTTTAATCACAACTGAAATATATTTGGTGGAGATGTTGAACTACAAGGTTCATACTGTGTGCCTGTGCCTGTACATAAATGCCTTGATAAACCAAGGAGAATAAGCTATCACATTTAACTTGTTGAGTTCATTAGAATAAATGGCTAATGCATTAAAAATGAAACTTTATGATCCTTACTGGACTGTCTTAATTTATAAAGAATAATGTCATGAGATGGATGATGTTTTTATTTTGATGCTAGCTCAAGGTAGCAATCGTGCAGTCTTGCTTTAACATATGTCAGTACAGCATGTAAAAAGAAAGCCCCTTTAAAAATAGCAGATCATACTGAGCCTTCAAAATGTCACTACTTCTTTCCACTGTCACTTGCTTATGGCAATCTTTTGACAATTTTATTGGAACAGATAGTTCATTCTGACTGTATTTTAAGATAGAAATTGCCTGTAATTTTTGTTAATTAAGGAGGAATTACTCTAAGGAGACATCATGGCAAATTGAGTAACTTTTACTTTAAAACACGATTATTCCGTTTGTATGCTTGGGTGATGCACTGGATCTTTTGCTCGGTGAAAGCACAGTTCTTGTCTTTCACTCTTCTCTGACACAGGCGTGTTGGATCACTGTCGCTGTGTCAAAGGTGTTGCTGTCTGCATCAACGTGTCTGAATTCAGCTTGTTTTTTACCTTGATTACTCAGTCACCATACCTTTGGTATTTCAACCCAGAAAACATTTAGGTCTGAAAGTATGCCATAATTTTTCAAAATGTTTTCAGGCAGTAGAGTTAAAAGAACTAAGGGTATTTTTTGAGAACAGAACTAGACTTAAACAGTTGGAAGGGAAAATTTTCACCACTTAGAAATGGTCACTCTTACTGGTTTTTGGGCTTATCCATGGTTTCTGGGCGTCACTGATGACATAAATGGATAAAATTGTTTAACGTAATTCTCTCTGCTATTTGGTTTTTGTGGACATTTTCACAAAAAATTCTCTCTTTAATAATTAGCTGAGTTCAGCTATGTGCCATGCCAGTAATATTAATTGGCTGGGCTTGCTGTTTAGAAATTTGCACCACTGATTAAGATATGTACGGAGTTTGTGTTTGACTGTAATAGATTTAATAGCAACAGAACAAGATATAAAGAAGTATACCTAGGAAACAGTTTGGAAGCATCAAGAAGGGCAGGTGGCACTATATAAAATTTTCTAAAAAATATTGTTAGACTGTTCTTGCTAAAAGACTTGCCATATCTACAAATGCTTTATTTTAAGGACACCTTATGATTAAAAAGAGGAAAAAGTTTATTTTCAGTAGCGTGCTTGAAAATAATATTTTTCATCCACTGTAGATGTCTGTTTATATATATATATATACAAATAGAAAAACCAGTTTTTAAACTGCAGTTTCAAGCAAGAAAATCCTCATCTCCATCTCAACATGATTATATTATGTACAGGGTTATGTATATAATGTGTGCACAAAATTGTTCTGTTTTTACTTTCATGCTTTCTGTGCCAAATACAATTTGGATTGATGAACTGCAGTCTGATTTGATAGTAGTCATTGGACCGGGAAAATATTTTTGGTGAAGTTTTAACAGTCACATCACATTACCTAACAAATGTATTGTGTTGTATTCTTGTACAACATGTACTATTCTTTCAGTTTCTAGATGTTTGACATGATGTAATGTGATCTGAGATATAGTAAGTGATGTAGAATAATGCGTCATGCAGTGTGTCAGAAACATGTTTAATGTTCCTGAATGTTCTTTAGCTTCATGTCCATTTTACTGACCTGGAGTGCTAAGTAATCTGCTAGTAAAAGTGCAGGTATGGGAAGTGTAGCAGAAATATCATGGGAGAAGTTCTGTGCAGGAATCACTGTAATGAGTGGCTTCATTATGTTTGGATCAGACCTATAATCTTTACATTTATATTGTATGTAGTCTGCCTGATAGCAGACATTTACTTTACCAGCTAAGTTGAATGTGTTTGTTGCAAGGATTACTTCAGATATACTAAACTTTCGTATTATGCTGTCTCCCGTAGGTAGCTCAGCCCTTTCTTGAAATTCAGAACGTGCTCTATCATGCTTTGCATTTGTATGTAAATGTTTCTTGCTCATTGAAAACTGGAATTTCACATCCTGAACTCTGACTGCCAGGGAATATTAGTTCAATACACACGATTAGTTGTCTGACACTGTGCTTGGCTCAGTCTGGATCTCAAAAGCAGTCAAGTCCTAAGATTAAGATCTGAGTTTGTTGTGTTCCAATCACTTCTCAAATCGTATTTAAACAAATGATTTTACCAGCATCATCTTTCCCCAGTTGCTTTCATCAGCCATGTAACATCCCAGATTCTTAGCTTCTCTTCCAGAGACTTTTAATTCTTTTAGACTGCTTGTTTACTGACAGCTGTTCTCTTCTTACGTACTTGTTTTCAAAGGAAAAACTAAAATTTTAAACAATATCTATTTGCAAAATCTTCACTTAATAGATGGATTCACTGGTGACAACCAGGAAGTTGTCATTCTTTCTCCTTATGTTAGAATGCAAATCTAGTGAGAGTTACCAGGGGAACAAGGAATTTTCTGTACTTGTAAGCTACACAAATGCATGCTGGAGGCATTGCAGGCTCCCTGTTATCTGTATATCACTGGAGCACTGTGCAAACAGAATATAAAAATAATGCATGTAAAAGGAAAAGGAAGGGTATACATTATGTAAATTTACTAAAAAGCCCTCAGAATGATTTACATGAAGTAATGTGGAAACTGAGAGCATGATAGATATGGAGACCTTTTTCTGGCATTTTAGTGGTCGCTTGTGCTTAGTATACCACTCACTGCACATGTCAAATAGATGTGAAACTGTTTTCAGTGGTCAGAAATTTCCTGCTGTGTACAGAGTTTCAGTTCACACGTGTATGGAATAGACACAAAGTTGGTGTTGAAAACTGAAGAGAAACTTGTGATCTGTATAGCATGCTTTGAAAATACAGGCAAAGTCGTGCTAGACAGTGCTGGGCTTAATGAAAAGATTCTGATTAAGCGTTAATGCATGGAAAAAGTGAGTGGTCAGTGTTTTGTGATTCTCATTTGTCAGTCCATAGTTAGTCTGAAAAGAAACAAACGAAACCTTTGGATTTCTGCTTTCAGATGTAATATGACTTGGGTAGGTTTTTCCTTACATATTTCTGTATCTTCTTCAAGGGTCCTACTCATCACTGAGTTACTCATGTCAGGCAAGCTTTAAATTTATGTATCTTTTAATACCTTGTGTACAATGGCACTAGCTTGTAATGAGATACAGTGAAATCCTGAGAAACTCAAGGTGACAAATGACAATCCTGTTATTGCAGGAGCTGACTCTCCTGCACAGTGTACTGAAGTTTTGGTACGTCTGTGCAGTGGAATATTTCCCAAATATTAAGTAATGAAATGGGGAAACAGATGAGGAGGCAAGTCGTGGGACTTCCCGTGTGAAAATCCCATGTGGTAGAACTGAGGTTTTGCTAAATGTGGGACTGTAAGATGGAGAACTTCACTAGAAGCAGATAATCTTCAGCCTTCAAAGAGCTGTAGTTATTCAGCTTGTAAATTTGTATACAGAGAGGAAAAATGTAATTTCCAAAATGTCCCAATACTATGCGTGATAAGTCTTGTATTATAATTTGGATTATGAGGAACATCTGCTTTTTCAGATGTTTTCAGCGAATGTAATAAATTCCTTCAGGTTTGTAGGGATATTTTAATTAAATAGCATGTTTAATTCTGAAAGAGCCACTAGTCGCCAAAAGGTTAAGTTAAATAATATGTTACATCTTAATGCGATGTTTGCTACAGTGATATCACCTATGCATGGAATTGGAAAAAATGTTTTTACAAAACTAAGATAGTTGTATGTTGTGTGTGTGCTTAAAGGTAAGGAAAAGGTCAGGTTGTGTTTTGCCCTGGTTTTTTGCTCAAATTAATCTCTCTTCCTTTCCTTTTAAGTATTTTTACCTTGGAAAAAGTCTAGAACATTTATATTGTCTGACTCAGGGACTCTGACAAGATGGATGTGAGTATGAAGGAGAAGCACGAAGTGGAACAACACACAGCTGGGTTCAAGCAATTTGGCTATGATTTGGTACTTGATAAGGCCCACTCAATTCCCAAGCAGCAATCTGACAAAGTCTTTTCTGTCCAAGTCTCTTGTGTGGAGATGATGGATGAGGGGAAAAAAGCATTTATCTGAAGTGAAAGGGTTAAAAATGGGAGTTCAGTACCTTTCTAAGGGTATTCTTATAGTATCCTATTTACTTACTGCAAACTGTCATAACCCTTGCAGTAGCTTGGAACATATCTGTATTCCTTTAAATAAAGACGCTCAGATGGTAGGATTTTAAAGAGTGTCATAGGAATAGAGATAAATTTTTTTGTAAATATGAGTCAAACAAGCCAGATTCATTAAATGTTGTGGGTTTTTTTTTCTTCTTTTCATTAAATAACAGCAATAGCAGGAGCTGGAGTTAAAGGAAAAATTAACAAAGGAAACACTTCTTTTCTTACAAGTGATGTACTGTGTTGTGTTTAAATGCTTTGAGTGGAACACTCATCAAGAACAAATCCTGAAGGAATGTTTATGTAACGCTTCAGCAATGTTTTACATTCATACATACTCAACTTTCAAAATGACAGAAACATGTATGGAATAGTACAGAGTCTGGATAGTCTGAAATACTTCCAGATGTATCTCGGGGCTTTATATGGTAGAATCCACTAGAGTCATTCACACTGTCCTTGGTTGTATCCAAGAACTATACAACATAGGTGATACAAACTTTAAACTGTTTTTCTGTGGAAATTTTGGGCAAACATGGCCCAAGCGTTCCTAATGCAATTCTCCAAAGTGTCAGCTATGTACAATACTGCTCATGTGGGCTCACTATACCAGCCGCTCTTGAAGACGTTGTCTTTTTTTCCATGTCTGTATTCTGAATGTTGCTATATTGGCAGCTGGTTGTATACTATTCTGTACCACTAGCTTGAACCCCCAGGTCATTTCTGCGGGAGCAAAGGACAGCCTGGGATGTCAGCTTTTGTATTCATTACAGCTGTTTTTCAAATAGCTTTATGCTTTCTTTCTGTATACGTCTTATACTTTCTGTCCATATATTCTGTCCATATATTCTGTCACATATTTCCATATACATAAACATGAATTATCAGTCTCTGTTAGTTTGTCTTCCAGTAGTAGGTTGGTTTTTTGGTTTTTGGGTTCTTCCAGAATGATTTTCATATGAATCAATGGAGTAGAATGATTTTTCTATTGTATTAAATATAATAAACAAGTAGGCAGGGATTGGTCTTTAAGGAGCTTTCCATATATCTATTTAAATGCCAGACTGCACAAAGGCCAAAAACTGTTGAGAGGGTTTGAGCATGGTTCTCTAGGGTTTGAATACCTTTTCTGTTACTTTTTTTTCCTTCAAGTAAACTTGACACAAATTACTTTTTGCAATTCACTAGAACTGATGTTCCCTATTCTCTTTTTGAACTCTGCTAACATTTAACCAAACTCATCTTGACAGTTTACCAGATCTCTCTGGATTTACTGAAATCAACATGACTCTCAGTCACTTGACGGGAATTGGTTTAATTTGCAAGTGTGAAATGGTTGTTGCCAGCTATAAGTACATAATATATCCAGGAAAACAAGTTTTATTTTTAGGCCAATGACAAAAATACTTTGCACTACACACAGCAAATGCTTAGTAAGTTGAAAATAAAACAGAAGGCTATCAATCTCCAAATTTGGATAAATACTTTAAGGATCACTCTATTCAGGGTACTAACTCATTGATTAAACATGTAGACCATTTACCAAGTACACTTGACAGTTAATCAATAATTCTTTGCTCTATTCACCAGCATTATCGATATTTAACGTTCCAAATAAAACCTACCTAATTTTATCTGTGCTGTATTACTTCTATAATTAAAAAAGAATTAACAAACTGTCCAAAATTACTTTATAGACTGTGATGTTAAAGCAACTCGCTTAAGCTGTGGACATTAAGATTCAGGTTTCAAAGAGCTTTGAAGTAGCAATAATATCTCAGTATCATATAAGTTGTGCTGTAATTTTGTTAAATCTTAGTAACATTTAATTCTACTTTCTTGAAATTCTCCATGGCTAGTAACATAGATTCAATATTCTTTTTTGAAAGATCTTAATAATCAGCTGGATTTTTTTTGCGTTTGGAGGTGGATGCATGTCAGAACTGTGTAAGGAAGTGATTCATAGCTATACTCCATACTTCATGCAAAGACACTTCTGAGACTTTGGTGAGATACAGTTCAGTCTTATTGGATTTGTAGGGACTTAAGTGGTTGTGCAGACTTAAGAGGAGTTTGATGTAATTTCTGGTATTTTCAAAACAACTTACACTTTTCAACTTATGTGAGCTATTGAAATTCTTCATAAGCAATTCACATACGATAGGAAAATAGTTGCTAAACTTTAGCTAACACTTAGATGTGATTTAGTATGGCTGAGAGATGTTAAACTACAGGCAACTGCTCTCTACATCCTTATCCACCAATTTCTAAGGGAATGGAGTGTTTCCATCTGTGGTTATTTTTTTTCCCAACAATATCATGTTGTTGAAGCAAGTGATTGTTTTAAAATTATTGAGCGTATATTCTTTCCAGGAGAATGAGAATATTAGTGTGTCATCACATCCAGTCTAGAGTTCATGTATACTATAGTATTTTGTTAAAGAATTTGGATTAGGATATAAGAAGCACAAGTGTATAACTGTAAATAGTATGCTAATATATAGACCTTGTCATCAGCTGCTTTTCATTTTTGAGAAATTCTTTTCAGAATCTATCTAAAGCATTAACTGTGAAGTTTAAATGAAAGCATACAATTCCCAAAACTTCATCCATACATCCGCTAACGGTACATGCAATATTCCAAATACAGTTTAACAGCAGCTGCCTGCCAGACTGACACATGACTGATAAAGTATTCAAAATAATACACTTGGGTCAGCTGTTCTTTAACAAATGTTCAGTATATTTGAATTTGTCCAAAATGTGATCATTCTGTAGTCTGATGTTTAGTCTAATAATTCTTCTACTAATCTTCACTCATTCTTGTACTAATTTTAAATTCTAAGATTTAAAAGTGCTTTGTAGTGCTTAATAAATAAGAATCCTGATGCAAAGAAATAATGAAGATTTTTGTGAAATTTTTCATTGGTTATGTATTCATGCAACTCAAGATACAACTTTCAGACTTGGACTACTCTTCTTTCTGCAAATCCAGGAACTAAGTGGACTTGTTGCATTAGTTGATATTGTATTTAGAAAGGTTAGAAGTTGATTGATTTTCAGTTTCACTAAAAAGACATGACCCCTGACGATTTTTCATGAATGAGAATATTAGTGTGTCATCACATCCAGTCTAGAGTTCATGTATACTATAGTATTTTGTTAAAGAATTTGGATTAGGAAATAAGAAGCACAAGTGTATAACTGTAAATAGTATGCTAATATCTAGACCTTGTCATCAGCTGCTTTTCATTTTTGAGAAATTCTTTTCAGAATCTATCTAAAGCATTAACTGTGAAGTTTAAATGAAAGCATACAATTCCCAAAACTTCATCCATACATCCGCTAACGGTACATGCAATATTCCAAATACAGTTTAACAGCAGCTGCCTGCCAGACTGACACATGACTGATAAAGTATTCAAAATAATACACTTGGGTCAGCTGTTCTTTAACAAATGTTCAGTATATTTGAATTTGTCCAAAATGTGATCATTCTGTAGTCTGATGTTTAGTCTAATAATTCTTCTACTAATCTTCACTCATTCTTGTACTAATTTTAAATTCTAAGATTTAAAAGTGCTTTGTAGTGCTTAATAAATAAGAATCCTGATGCAAAGAAATAATGAAGATTTTTGTGAAATTTTTCATTGGTTATGTATTCATGCAACTCAAGATACAACTTTCAGACTTGGACTACTCTTCTTTCTGCAAATCCAGGAACTAAGTGGACTTGTTGCATTAGTTGATATTGTATTTAGAAAGGTTAGAAGTTGATTGATTTTCAGTTTCACTAAAAAGACATGACCCCTGACAGATTTTTCATTGCATTGAGACATTGTCAACAGAAGAGGGGTTTTTTTCTTATCCAGGTCAGTCCATTTCATTCGATAATAGGATAGTACTGTGTTTTGCAACTAACAATATAATGTCACAGAGGGAGGACATGCTATCGAGAGTTCAGGCCTGAGCCCTGACACATAAATATACACAAAGGTATGATTTGTCATATGTCATGTTATCTGTAGTAGTGTAAAAACTGCCAAGGCTAGCAGTAGCTTGTGTGACTGCAGAGATCTTAGCGTGACACACCTATTTGATATAGTCTAGGCTAGACTGTATTTCATTCTAGAAAATCAGGCTAGGTTAAAATTAGCTCAGATGTGCCCAACGTTGTTATGATCTACCTTGACTTGGCTGAGGAAAGGCACAAATACCCTCAGTTGAGCAACAGGTTAGCGGATATGAGAGGACGTCATTGTTGGCTAAAAAGGTGCAAAATGGCTGCAGAGAGCTTGAGCAATAGGTAGGTGATTAGTATCACATTTATATATAATATGCAAATGTGTTTCATGTAAAGGTCATGAGATTCCATTTTATTTAACTGACTAATCTCAGGGTGCTATTTAAGAGTATCTCAGGAAAGAAGGGTTATGGTATCATAAGCTTTAATTATAAATCTCAATTACAGTCCTTGTGGGCCAGCTTCTGCCATTTTTGTAAATGCTTCCTTTCTCTGCATAAAAACAAAGGTTTTCATTATGTCTTCCTCTTTTTGTAACAGTATTTTAATTAAAACTTCAAGTGGAACTGGAGCTTAGAGTAGCTAGCAAGAGTAGGAACTCATTGATGAATAAGATAAACATGGTGCAACTTTTTCTCAGTTAGTCTAATCCTAATATCAGAGCTGATAACATTCTCCAAATCTGTTTTATTTTTGCACCGATTTTTTACTTCGATGGAAAAAGCAAAGCCACTGCCAAAACAGGCATAATGTCATTCTGAAGAATGAATTATTAATAAAAACAGTGATAAAGCTTGGTCCTGCTACTGGCAATGAATGAGATTCTGTTGACTTCAATGGGGTCAGGGCTTGCCTCTCATGACTATGGACAATGCAGGGAGAAAAGGCAGCTGAAAGCTGTTTTTGCATTTCGCAGTCCTTGGGATGCTTTATATCCCTTTTTAAAGCAGAGTTGCTTGAAAGAGGGTCATGTTAAGTGCCAAGAACTGCCCCAGTGTCTGCTTGGAAACATTTTCTGATCTCTGAATAAATGATTAGTTGCAAATAGTGCACTCATATCTGTAGTCTTTATCACCCTTGTTTCTATCATGTGCAGGATTCTCTGTTTCTTTTCTACAGAGAAGGAGCTAAACTGACAGCTTTATATATGATTCGTGCTAGATAAAAATTTATCAGAATTCACAATGTGGTTATTATCATTTGGGATATTATGTGCCTGCATAAGTCATTGTATAAAGGATTAAAAGCCTAAAAAATGTTAATAATAAAGACCCCAGATCTAATAACTTCAGAGATTAGAATTAATTGAATTAGTCTTTGATCTTGGGTGTTAAGTTTTAAAAGAAAAGTTCAGTAGGCATTTGCCATTCTGTTTTCAATGAACCCGCCATTGCTAAGTGTGGGGTTGGAATGCATCTGTGCAATCATCTGTATGGCAAAAAATGGACATCAAAAGCAAAGCTGAAAGGAATTTTTCCATCCTGCTTTGCGTCAAGGCAATCAGAACTGAAGTGATTGTTGTTCAGAATTTATAGATATTTTAGCTTGACCAGTTTCACCATATTACTGGTGGGAACTGGATGAGCTGGAAGCACTTATACTTCTTTGTGTGATGTATCTAAAGAAATTGTATGGTAAATTAAATAAGCATAGATGGATGTGACAAGAAGAATCCAATTCAACAAATATTTGGGTGAATAAACCAAGTAGAATTTTTTTTTATAAGTTTAATAAGTTTAATTTTTAATTTTAGGAATATTTGCTGAAAGATCTTTACTAGTGGATCAGATGGTAGTAGTTAAAAATGGTGAAGCCTTTGTATATGGCTGTCTGAACAGTATTACTACATGGATTAAAGTAACACCTAAATTATTCAATATCCATGTCTTGACCAATTAATATTAGCTGATGTACACTTATTCGAATTGCTCTGTTGTCATAAGCTTCAGGCAGGTAGTGAGATCAGAGCCATTTATTCAAGATTATTATTTTTATATCAAATCTGTAAAGCTATTTTATTTCGCATTATTCCATCATCATATTTGCGTCTAATGCAAATGCCCTCAATTTTCTTTTTCAGTTACACAGTTGTGTAAGTAAGGTGTTATGCTACTATAAAAATACTGGTATGATAGTCAAAGAAGGCTCCATCTCCTGCTACTTTCCTTACTGTATCGGAAGTGGTAAACATATATCTTCTCAGCTGCCTGCTTTGCTACAAGTCATGTTTTTGCAGATAACTTTGTCTTTATATTTGTATTGCTTTTTATTATTCAGAAAAGCTGTAAAAACTCATTCATTGCTGAGTGAATATAGTGAATCCCAAATACAAATATTTCTTCCTGTCAGATGGTGATGTTTTATCTGAAGAGGTTTACAATTACCAGGAAAGTTAAAAAAGAAAAAAGAAAGGAAAGGCAAAAGAAAGGAAAGGCAAAAACAAAGCAAAGCTACAGGAAATGAATATTTAGGACATAGTCTTGGATATTTGTGGCTGTCCGAGATGTGCTACGCTACCTGATGGTATCTTAGCAACTTTGAAAACCTATTAAAGCATCTTTAATTATATCTTTTACCATTCATGTTTGCCTGCAGTGCATCTCCAGGCATGTCTCTGCATTTGTATGTGCCTGTATGTGACAGTGGAATTTACTAAATTCCTGCATTATGTTTGCTGTGATAATTAGTAAAGCACAGTGAATATTTCAAAATGAATAATTTATGCCATTAGTTTATCCTCTTAAGTAATATACAAACAAGATTCAAAAATTTTATTTTTTTTTCTGTTTGAAATTATGGATCAGTTGCAAGTATCTCTGTGAAATGTCGATTCCTTAGTCTTTTGAGTTGTGATGATTACTTCTGTTTCTTGAGATGAATTGTATAGCATGGTTTGCTTCATCGTCTTTAAAGACTACCTATTTATTAAGTTAAATATTTTGCCAAATACAGGCAGATTTGAGATATGCTTCAATACGTGGCTGAAATGAAGCTTTCCAGTAGCAAAGAACTATGTCCTTGCATCAAGAAAGAACTTAATATGCTATATTCAAATCTATAAGGGATCTAATTTCTTCTCTCTTCTTTTATTTCCCAGTTTTCTCTGTTCCCTAAATATTAAGGTGCTCTCAATATTGCTATACACCAGCTATGTCCCTGAATGGGAAGTGCAGATTCTGGGAAGGTAACGGGGAGAGAGAAGAGTGCCATAGAGATACATGCTAACCAGATTATGTTTGATTAGACTGACTTGTAGTCCTTCAGAAGTACCCTGTTTAACCTCACTGTAGTTCCTGCTGCATTATTACCTTGCACCATGTTGCACCACGCCACCAATACCAACCTTCTGTGCCCAATGCCAAAAATGTGTGTGGTGGGCAGCACCCTGCACTGTTCCTGCTCCTGTCTCGTGAAGGTGCATGAGGTAGGCTGCTCCCAGCCTCGGGTTCAGCGTGAGTCACAGGACAGAGTTAGCCCAGCAGTCGGGAAAAGCTTCCCACCTAGCCTCCATAGGTGAAGTGATCATTAAGTTAGTCTACTCAATGCAGGGGTTTGGGTGAGCAGATCTTTGCGTGTCATATGTCAGAGTGATTTCTAAATGGAGAAATACTATCTTCACGCGACTATATTTCTCTGAAACAAAGTTAGATTCTCTAATACATGTATTTAATCAGCAATCATCTCAGTAAAGATTGGGTAAGTAAGAAGCATAAAGGACCTGATTTACCCTGACATTAATAGGTAGCATTCTCTTTGGCTTCAGTGAGATTTGCATCTGCCTGCTGACCCAGAGCTTAGACACCATGACTCATTGTGCCATTAAACAATTATGACATGGGAAATTAGAAAAAGATACAAACACTCAGGAGACTTCTTTATCTTTTATGATGCATGAATATCCTAGAAGTGACTGCTGCTGCTGCTCTCTCCACTTTTTTACACTAAGATATTCCTTTGGGTTGCATACTGAAGTATGAATTTGTCCTGTGACTATCAGTCACTAAAACATAGCCTTTTGGTATGTTCCTGGGAGGAGAAGAAGAAAAAAAAATCCTCTAAAATTGGAGGTCCTGACCTCCTTCGATCATAGCTGATAGAGGTAAAGTACTCTGGTCTGACAAAAGTCCTTTAACTGATTGGCAAATATAATAGGAGTGCATTTAGTAGAATAGTCTGCAAAAATTGAGGTCAACCATTGATGTTATCCCTTCAAGATCTAATAGGAAAACATATATTTTGGCCTTGAAAGAAAAATGTGGTTACTGTCAATCTAATCTATGTTAAAATCATGGAAGAACTGAAAAAAATGGTGCACTAGTGAAACTGTTCAGTGTGGCTGGTGAAACTTTTACACTCAAGAACAAGAAACCCTCCAACAATAAAAATCTTATGCTTCTAGAGCTCCTTTACATTTTAGTCATTCAAGAAAAAGAAACTCCTATTGCAGTGGGGGTAATGTCAATAGATTCTAATGTCTTTATCCAAATGAAGTGACTGTATATGGTACTCTGTGTATGACCATACATATATATGACTGCATATTAATAAAAGCAAGAAGACAATAAGCGTATTTTATATCTTGAAGCACATTAAACGATAAAAGGTCTACATGAAAACAGTTAATGCAAAATCAAATATGTAAACTAGTGAGACAAGAAGGCCTGTCACTTAAGTTAGTTAAAAAGCCTCAGGCTGGAAGGCAGTTCACCAGAACCAGAGAATCTCAATTTTCCACATGACAGGCTACCATCTCATTTATAATGATGTTTTAATCATAAGACATCCCTTCTTTTAAAAGGAAAAAAAATCTGAGTTCTAATGAACAAGACTTACATTGAACAATTGTGTCATTTCTCCCTTTAGCTGACAGATATTGCTGTTGGATTGCAAAGTTTCATTTTAGAGAAAGTTTCATGATGTTTACAATGTGAACTAGTGAATGGTAGTCAGCTGTGATTATCTTTCAGTTCATTACAGTTATGCTTCTAACTTAGATTGCTGACATCCTATTTCTGAAACGTATTTGAACTCAGTTGAATTGTTCCTTTTTGATCTGAAAGACAACGTCAAACTGGAACCTTGAAAAGAGATCCTACCAAAATAGGTTGCATAAAGTTTTATTAACTTCTTTATGACCAAATATAATTAGAAATTAAGGAAACACCAATAATGTCTCATGTCATCCTTATTGTTTGAAGAAAGGGAGGCTTAAGTCAGATTGCTATAAATACCTTCTTCTTAAAGTTGGGTTATTGACAAAATCCATTGTCCATGAGGATGTGAAAGCAGTAAGCTATTATGTGGTGGTTAGATAGCTTAAATATTTTCATTAACCATGATAAAGGAAGTAGTGCTGAAATCCTGAAAAATAATGTTGGAGTACTGTAGGAAGCAAAATGGGTTGTATACTGTTGATACAGTGAGTGTATCAAGGTAAATTAGTTGGCTAAGACATGTAGATATTTTTAAAACTCTTATCCCAAAGCTTTACTAATGGCGATATACATGTATATGATTTATCGTGGAAACTAGCTAACTAATTATAGGAATATGCTTTAGCATTACTAGAGCTACTACATGAGTTTTTAAAAACTTCTGAAGTGCTTGGAAGTTCAACCTGCAGTCCTCTACTGTTTTGGGTAAACTATTTGAAATTACTATTTAAATAATGTTTCTGTAAAAAGAATTTACTAATGGCGATATACATGTATATGATTTATCGTGGAAACTAGCTAACTAATTATAGGAATATGCTTTAGCATTACTAGAGCTACTACATGAGTTTTTAAAAACTTCTGAAGTGCTTGGAAGTTCAACCTGCAGTCCTCTACTGTTTTGGGTAAACTATTTGAAATTACTATTTAAATAATATTTCTGTAAAAAGACAGTGAGATAGTACTGTCTGATTTCCTTCTTATTCTTCTTACATATGGCACTCATTTTACACACATAGATTGTGTTACCAAACATAAATATTTTATTTTGTACCTGAAAGCTTGAGTGCTTGGGTAGCAGAGGCCATGCTGCAGCAGTATCGAAGTATCTGGAAGGGTTTGTGTAGCCCTAAGTGAAGCTTGCACAATAACTTACAAGTAAGAAGATCACATTTTACTCAACATTTACCTTGATTCAAAATAAGGATGGCAGTCACAGGAGAGGCATGAGTGAATATATCAAAACTGATTTTATTTAATACTTTCAATTTTGTATGATTGATCAAATAAGCCACACAGTATTGTATCTATCCACGGATGGATGAATGTGGACAAAGCTGCAAAATTGTTGTACATGGACATATAATAGTTTTTTTAATGTACAAATCATTCGTACAATTGTATGAACATTCATGATAAAAACAAGCTTTAAAGGGTAGATCAATTGCTTGTAGAAAAACTCATTATGATTCTGCAATAGTATACTTAAATTTTTTGTTTGTTTGTTTCATGTCAACCCCTTATCACATTGGGACACGCACAAGCAAACAGACTCACTGATATCAAGGGAAATATTGTTGCCTTAAATGTAAAAGTTCTCTTACAGAGCCCTCAGTTGAAAGAGAGCCCACATACTATCCTCTAAATTTATTTTGCTTTTGTTCACGCAGCTAAGATGATACACGTCAGAAGACTTACGGCTATTTTATTCTGCACTTCAGTTAACTTGGGAGCTGAAACTGCTGATTTGACCATGAATTGCTGGGTGTAATTTAGATTTGTTCTAATGTTATTAAAACTTAAGGCAGTGTCTGTAGCTGTTTAAACAGTGTCAAGGCTGGAGGAACATGAATGTGGTGCTAACTCTCTTTTTCTTTCTCTGATCTTTGTTAATAGCAGGTATTGACCCAAGATAGTAGGAACAAAACATAGAAATACACCAAGGTCTAAACTCTGTGAGACATATATAGGGAGTACTCATTCTTACGCAAATTCCTTTCATTTCTAATAATAGATAAGTATTTAGATATCTTAAGTTTAAAAAAAAGTAAGTAAACAGAGTGGGTAATAAGCAAATGTTTAGCCTGTTTGAAATACTGTGTACACTTCCCACTGACACACAAACTGGGTGTGGGTACATCTCAAAAGATGGTCTTCATTATACAAGATTGGACTAATAAGAATACCAGAACAAATATATTTAAATGGTTTGAAAAGAAAGCAATATCTGAAACAGACTAGCATTTATTTTAGCTTAAATGGGTTATCTCTTCAATGACCATCACCTAGTAAGTAGCTATTTAAGCTATTTTTTTTCTTTTTTAGCATCCTCGTCCCTTTCATTGATAGAGCAGATTGGCTGAGTTGAGAAAATTCTATTTTCTCTATTTCTGTAACAGGCATCTGGGAATTCCTGTAATTGTTTTAAAGCAAAAAGTCTGATACTTACTTATGCTTGATTTCACATCTTTTTTCCTTGAGATTGGAAATGGTTTTTTAAACTAAAATCTTGGGGAAAATGTATTTTGCCTAATGATTGACAGGGAATTACCAGTATTATGAGATAGAGGGTAGTATAAAAAAAAAAATTGCTGGTGTTGTAGAGAAGAACTTGTTCAGATTAACGGTATTTGCAAAAGTGATTTTTCATTCTAAAAGGTTCCAAAAATACTCAAAATTCAGTTGCTCTTCAGTAAAATAAAATTTGAGAGTGTTTCCATTAAAATTCATTAGAAAATTATGCTTTGTCTTCCTACAGCTGGCCTCAGGGTGTTTTTAAGCTTTTAAATTAAGTTCTAAATATAACTGAATTCTGTAACTTTTAATCAATGTCAGTTTAATACATCCTCATAAAGCTTTGCTGAAAAAATGTGTTATGCAAAAACAGACACAATAACACTCCACCCCAAGTAGTTTTCTTTGCAAGGTATTTATTCATGGTAATGCAAATGGGCTTTCACTATTTCACAACTCATGACTCAACTGAATTCAGTGGCAGACACACACTTGGAATATGTGAGATAATCAGGGAACTAACAGTGCATTCTGTTCTCAGGCAAAAATCTTGCTAAATGAGCAGGAGCTGTTATAGTAGTAGGCTCTCTGTATTTTGCAGTCAGTATCAGTTATTGATGCTGTGTATCTTATGATTCCAAAGTGCTTCATTGGTGGTGTTCTTCTGAGAAAGCTATTGTGGTTTTGGTTGGTTGTTGGTTTTTTTTCTATTTTGTAGATGGGGAAACGAAGCCATAGAAAGCCTAATAGATTTGCCTGTTGTCCTAAAGGGCTTAAGGGAAAATCAGGAGTAGGAGCTGGAAGAGAGATTGTTTTATGCCTCTGAGAGGGCTGTCTCTGGACTAATTATACCAGTGAAGCTAACTAATTTTATCTGCACGTGGTAACCTTACTGACTTCTCTTTGGATGCCACAGACAAAATTTCTAAAGCTCTGGTAAAAGTGTAAATATAAAAATGCTTCTTAAAAATACTGGTTTACACATGCTACTTTGTGTCTATATGGTGCTCTTCATCCAGTGTTTTGAATGGCATGGGCAACACTTGTTGAGGAACCTACCCAGCATGACTGGGGTTTATAAACCTTCCAAAGCGAATAAAAGAGAGCTGAAATCCAAAGCTAAGGAGCTCAGACGCAATCAGAAAGGGAGGAGCAGGTCCCAATGGCTTTGCTGATAGCCTAGGGATTTCAGTAGTTTGGGTTCAGTCTCCTACTCTTCACAGCTGTGCAGCCTGAGGAAAGACTGGTTGACCCAGGTTCATTCCATTTGAGCACTTATGTGAGGCAGCTTAGAAGTTGATTAACTCACGAGATTGAGAAGCACCTCCAGAAGCTATGTCAGCTATTAGGTGTACTGAAATGCCCTGTGTATGAACCTCTCTGGTTTTTGATGTGGGAGGAGCATTGAGCTTCCTTGTTTCTGCTCCTCAGTGCACTGGTCAGGACCTGGAGGGCATCCTCCTTCCAGGAGTTTAGTTGACTAAGTCAGAGCTTAGCTGATTGAGTCCAAGGTCAGCTCCTTTGCTGACAAGAGCTGTGTTAAAGAAAGCAGCTGTGTAGCAGGTATATCTGTGCCTGGTCTCGTTCTGACCCTGACCCAGACCTGCTGGCTCGGTTTCCTGGCTTGACCTCACCCTGCCCTGTTACTATGGACTTTCTGGGTATTCACTAGATTGTGTCCAATCCTGACTACTGTCTCTGGCCCTGATCCTGACCTGAACTTGCGGCTCTGCATCCTGGCTACTTATTGGTAAGATCACTGCCTTATTATTGCGTTTTGCTCCAGGCTCACCTCCCCTTGTGTGGCAGCTGGCCCTCACTACTCCCTGACATGCCTCAAGTTAGGTGGGATGAATCTGGGCCTTCATTTTTCTATCGTTAGTTGTCCAGACAGGACATCAGGCAAGTGTAGATAAGTTGGAGGCACTTGGGTTCCATATCAGTACCTCATTGTTATACAGCACTGAAGAGTACTGTGATAATATACACAACGTAAATAGATATAGTAGCATAAAAAGTTTGTGTGTGACATTTTTTCAAAGAAGCTAGAGACAGCATTCAGTGCAAGTAGGTGTGGAACTTAAATTTCTTACTTTCTTGCAGCTTTCTTTAAAAATAACATACAAATTTAAGAGAACCTGAATTAACTATTTGCATTTGAAAATCTGTGAGGTTTAGAATACATTTGTATCTATGCCCAGTATAAACTTGGTGCTTTAAACTGTTTTTTAGCTCAGTGATTTGTTCAAGGTCACATACTAATTGCTGGCAGAGCTAAATAAAGAATCTAGGAGTATCTGCTCTAACCAATACATCATACTCATTACTGGTTATTTTTCTACTGACTGGCTCATGGCTCTGGGACACCGTGTCTGGCTGACTGAGTTATTACTTTTAGGTTTGCAGAAATTCATAAACGCTGAATGCTTCAACAAATAACTACCAATCGAGAGAAATGAATGGCAAAGTATCCTTAACCTGCCCTTTCTTTATATAGAATCTCAAATTTATTGCCAATTTCATGATGATCTTGGCCAAGCTTAATTTTTTTAGTAGATAAAACTATGACTTCATGATAGATTCCAAGACTTTGGGAGTTAGGCTAGTGCAACATAGTGCTTCTAGTGCAGAACTTTTTTTTTTTTTTCCTTTCTTTTTACCTTTTTTTTTTTTTACTTTTTTGTTTTTTAAGAAAGTTTTGAGTAATGACCTGTGATGTATTGGCATACTTCATGAAAAAAACATTTAGCTCTTTCTTTACAGGGAACATGCCATGTGGAATGTGAAAATGTAGGTAGTTGATCTGACTTGGACATGATCGTTTTATGAGAAATCTGCTGGTGTTAGTGATCTTTTTTGTACCTTTTCTAGCTCTTTGAATGACTGCTATGACAGGGAAGCTCTCTAATGTTATGTGAATATAAGGGGAATAATATTTTTGTAAATGTTTATCTGTTAATAAAAATAAAGTTGTATTTTCTTTAGCTAGTCGGAATCTAAAATATAATGCCTCAAATTATTTTTGATCCTAATACAGTTAGGCAGCCAAAACTCCTGGGACTGAGCAGAGCTTTGAAACAGTCTTGATGCAGATTATTTCTATGCTAATGTCTCTGTTAAATGAGAAGCAGCACCTATGGAAACGAGGAACAGTTCAGAGGCAATGAAGAGAAAGAGACTATCTTCTTTATGCTTCCTTCCCTGTGTTTCTAATTACTAAATTCCGTTTCAGTAGAAATTGTGATTTACATTCAAGTGCTTGTAGAAACTGGTAACTAAATTACATGACATTAATGTTATTCAGTTCCAGGCTTTGTGTCACAGGATAGTCTCTTTGTATATTTTTCCCTGTTGAATTCCTCCATCTGGGATATTCTTGTCTAGCTCAACAGTACCTTGAGATACGCAGTATGGGGAGCAGTATTGGAAAGTTAAGACACTATTTCCCCTAAAATGGGAAAGACTAATGAAAACTGTAGAATATACTTTTAGTAGCACAGAAGGGAAAAATCTACCTTTGTCCTGAAAATATGCTTTATGAGCTGAAAATCAGATTTCCTATTGGCTATCTAGCCATTAAATGGAATTGAAAAGGAATGTTCTTCCTTTCACTGTTGGGAAATTCAGTAAGGGCTGAAATGGGCAGAGTAGAATAATGAAAAGAGATTTGCTTCTCTTCCTCTCTGCTGGGTATGGCTGTCACAATATGATTATCTTGTGTTTCTTTGTGACTGCAAGTAAGACAAAGTGACTTCCCAGCTGTTAACGGGAGACTGACGTTGCAGTTGATCTTTTACAGTCAATCAGTGTTCAGCAAAAGCAAAAAGAATGAAAATAAGAAATGGCTAAAAAATTGGGAGGAAAACCTGCAATTTCTGCCCATCACCAGAGACATCTTAACTGCATGTTTGCAAGCACTAGAAAGCTTCAGGAGATTGATTTTCCACAGCATTAATAGGATTAGATGCAGTCTGTTTTTGTTCTGACGTTTCTTTTTTGGACCTTGGTAACGGGAAAGAGGTTTCTCAGGCTTCGGTCTCAACAATTCAGAGAGAGGCACATAAAGCACCTCAGGAACTCGGAAAAGTTCATGCTTTTGCTATGAAAGTACATCATCCATGAGCAGACTGCTTACTTGGGTTAACTTTGGGTCTGAATAAGGTATGTATGCAAGGACTTTATACTCAAGTACAAGTATCAGTTATCTGATTATCTGGCCCAACTGGTTTAATACAGGTTATTATTTACAGCTGGGTAGTATGTTGCTGGTGATATCTGGAATATTGCATTCAAGTTTGGGCTCCTTAGTTCAAGAAGGGTATTGACAAACTAGAGAGGCCATAATTATGGAGCCTAGAGCATGTGACCTATGAGGAGAGGTTGAGGGAGTTGGGCTTGTTTAGTCTGGCAAAGATGAGACTTACAGGGGAACAGGCAGTTTGCAACTATGTGAAGAAGAGTTGCAAAGACAGTGAAGCCAACTCTTTTACATAGAGACAGAGAGTAAAGCAAGGACCAGGAGCTACAAGATCAGACTGGAGAGATTCATAGTGCACATTGGAGACAACTTCCTCAGTAGGACGGTAGAGGAGTATTGTAATGGGGCTACTCGGAGAGCCTGGAGCTTTTAAAGACTTAGCCGTACAAGGCTGATCTGATTTAGTACTGCTTCACCCAGAGGTTCCTTCCAACCAGTTTTTCTATGATTCCATAATTTTAACTTGTATTGTTAAAATATTAAAATAATAATAAGAAAAAGTTAGAAGACATTAATATTCATTGCATTCTCTTGGTTGTTTTATTTTTACGTAAGAGAATTTGTAGTAGACCAAGAGTCGCCTTAGTGGTTGTGTAAAAAAAAATCAGAAAGTAAAAACGTTACAAAGGGGATGATACCATATGTCTAGATTTACTTTCTTCCCTTCCCATCTCTATTTTCGTCTTGTATGGTAAATGAATGTGGTATTGTGCTTACCCTTATGCATATAAAAGAAGATATTAGAGTGCATTTGTGGTAAGATATTTACTAAGTGGCGAGGTCCTAATTTCTTTGTTTATACAGAATGTCATATAGTGTTAATCTAAATTTGAGGAAGGTACTGCTTATTACAACTTTTCAGTCTCTATTATTAGTTGAAAAATTAATTCGTGCAGTAGATGTTAACCATTGCTGAAAGCCTTTTAAACAACCTGTAGTGAGAAAGTGAGGTTAAATTATAACCTGAATTTATGGCAGAGCATTGCAGAACCTGAAGTAATGTATGTGGAACTGAAGAGACAAAGCTCCATCATTCTGTTCTTGACTGTATATACTGAAAATATCTTAAGTCCTGCAACTGAGAAGTTTGCCAGACATTGTTATCAATGGACATTCATTTTTGTCCACATCAGAGACCTACCTTTAGCAGAGGAGAAGATACACAGTGTTCTTTTAACCTCTGAATCCAGCTCTACGATGCTAATCTATAATTCATTAATCGCCTTTTTAATTCGCCATCCCAGTTACTGGCTCCCCAACTGTGCAACTTAGATGCTACTGGTTAAACGAGAATAAAAGGGCTCCTGTATTTTTACCGAGTTGTCTGTATTCACCAGTTTAGGCTTGTCCTAAATGAACCTGCACATACCTCAAAAGAGAATCCTTTTAATGCAACTTCCACAGTGAATGAATTTTTAATCATTAGAATATAATTCAATAAATATAATAATATAAGGTGGATCTATTTTCTAGATGTAATTTACTGTATTTGAATGAACTTCTTCATTCTCTTGCAAGTCAAACAGGATTATGATATGACAGAAGCCCATGTGGGGACAAATACAATGTCAAACTCCCTCCCTCAGCCTGCACCTCTGCCTCTGCTGTCTGTTCAGGTAACACGCTCAGTGCTTGCATCTGAATTACAGATGCATTGGTTAAATGATCCAAGCTAACTGAAAATCTAGTCTCTCCATGTGTGAAGAGAAAATGGAAGCATGTCATCTGCGTTAGACTCATCATAAATTTGATTTTTCAATTGGATTGCTGTAGATTTGACAGACGGACTTGTTTTCTCATTTATTTAAACAGTATCATCATGGTTAAAAATTTTGAATACACATCTGTGATTTTTTTTTAAAGAAATATTTTCATTTTTGTTCCAAATTTGGCGTCCTTCAGATCTGCATTTAGCAGCACTTAGCAATGCAAAAAATTAATATATTTTTTTAGAAATTATATGAGCTTTGGGTTGCAAGAAGTCATAGCTCTAACTAGAACATTATTTACTGGGTCACAAGCATAAAAGTTAATGTACTAGAGCTTCTATCTTTCTCTTTCTCTGGATGGATTGTAACTGTAATGAACCTTAACTGATTTCTATTCATCTGGCTTTTAACTGCTGAGATTTGCAAAGAGAATTAAAAATAAGAACCTTTATGTTGTAATCTTTTCTCCTTTCATTTTAGTTAATAATTTCAATCACACATTTCTGTTTAACCAGATATTCAGGGCATGAACAATAATTTCAATAACCTCCAAAGTGCCATCACATTGAAATGCAATGCAAAGAAAAGAAAAGAAAAATGCACTACCACATGTCATGATGTGTTAAGAATAGCAGGACTCAAAACTATTACTGCTTTTAGTAGTTCAGTGCATGAAAGTTTAGTAGTTCAGTACAACTAGCTACCTAAATAAGAAAAACAGAAAATAAGTAGTAATTTGAGTGAGTGGCTTAAATCTGAATATTGATTACACGGTCTCTGATGTGTTTTTGCAGCTGCATGGAAAACCACGCTTGAGTTCCTGAAGCCATGTTTAGATTTGCATTTATGTACATAAGATGTAAGAATTTCTGAGGGTGTGCCCTAAGGTTATTTGTTCCTCAGTACCCTATACCACTGATCCTTTTCCAGACAACTGTGGGAGAATTTTTGGGTCCTTCTCTCCAAACATAAGAAAGTACTGTAGGACAGCATTAGAGAGCTGTCAATATTTGACATCGTCATCTCTGTCTTCACAGTCAGTAGGCTACTAAATTCCTGTGTGCAAGCATCTGTCAATTGTACCTTCTCAGTCAGCTCAAGTGTAAAGAAAAACTGAAGTGAGGTAAAAGGATAGTGTTTAGAGCAGATGCATCTTAGGAACAATGCCAGAGTGATAGCACTGAATTCCATGTAAATCAAAACAAACTTCATTATGGGTCGGTATGGTTATACAGGTGTTAAAGTTTTTGGAATTGACACTGAGAGTTGATCCTTACTTTGGTCTGTCTTGGTCCCAGAAGGTTAAGGTAGCTGTTGCACAAGGAAAGTGTCTGTTTTCTTCCATGCCAGTCCTTGTAATACTTCTGTGTGCTGCCATAGTTCAAGTCATACGTTAGAAAAAAAAAAATTACTACAGATTTAAGAATAATTTATCTTGAATGCTCTCAAATAAAATATCAAAATGCTTAGGCAGAGATGTTTTGGGTTTTTTTTCTCTCTCAAGAAAATAAGAGAGGCTGAGACATTCCAAAAATTCTTTTGAGCAGTCAGCATTCATATTTTTGGGCCGGTTCCTGACCACAGATAGCTTTATTTTATATGCAATGCATACTTTAATTTAACATCAGATTTCCTTTTTGATTAGTGTTCTTGTGACTGATTTTTATTGATATAATTCTTTTTAGATATCTTACTTGGGTAGTTTTTCCATTTCTTTGTGTCCGGTACTTGTTCTATTTTATCTTAGAATGATATTTACCTTTAAGAATTCTGCACAAGTATATGCGAATTTTTTTTCTTACGTGGACAGAAGTAAAGTCAAATGAGCAGTATTTAATCTGGAATTAATGAAATTATGAATGCCTGTGAGTGCTAAATAATTGAGAGATTCATGTATTGGAACGAATTTTTTCCTTCATTTCCTGATGTATTTAGACTTTCTCCAAGCAATTCATTCTATCATTCTGAAGATCCACATAATGTGAACTCACTAGAACAACAGAACTAAACCCAATGCAGTCTTTGCAACAGAAACAGGAGGGAAACGAATCATCTGTGTCAGCCCTCCATTTATGCTTCCTTCTCCAAGTCTGGGCACTGAGATGAGTTCTCCAAGTCCCTGAAGATTAGCAGATTTAGATCATTTCAGAGCGGATGAATGTGGAACATGACTTCTGAATTTTCTGGTTAGCATCCTGGTATACAGGCTATAGGTATTACTTATTACTGCGCTTACTGACAGTGTATTACACAAAGTCAATAGGAATATATCTTTTGTTGATAATATATCTGAGTTTCTTCTGACTTTTTTTTTTTTGCTGCACTGGTATTGTTTGCGTTATTTGTGTCATTTTCGAGTACTGCCTTTTGAGGAATGCTGTAACACTGAACTATTGTGTCACAACATTGCCTTTTTTGTTTTAAGAAAAGAAAGAACTGGTGGGCGATACTGAATCCAATTCCCAGACAAATCTAACATTCTCAAGTTCATAATATTCTCTCCTGCTCACTTCTCTAACAAAGTCAAAGGTCCAGTTTTTAAAGAATATTTGCAGGAGACATATGTTTGAACAAGATGTTAATAGCTAGTTACCAATCTGCATATTTAAATATCCCGAGAAAAGTTATTATCATGGGCATTTCACCTATTTGCAAAATTGTGTCACAGTGACAAAACTAAAATAAGATAGAGGCTGATGAATTCATCTCATCAACTATAACAAGCAGAATACAATATTATTTAGTGCTTTTATGTCACTCACCAATTAAAGCAAGTTGCTGGGGATTTTAAGGAGAGGTTTGTTCTGTATATCGAGGAAATAAACACCAAGCCAGATTTTTAAGAAGGATAAACGGGCATGGGTCAATCAATGTCAGTGAACTTTTGGTGATTCCCTCAAAGTCTGTGAATCATTATCTGTACAAAACAACTCATCCCTCTAAAGTGACTTCAGTCTCTGCTTAAAAGCTGAGCAGATGCCTGTGCTTGTTATTAGAATGTTAAGTCTAAACTCACCAGAGCTGCTGATTTTGAACCAACTGCTAGGAGACACAAACACTCGCAGAAGTGATGAGCATTGTCAATAGAAAATAATATTTTTCCTATATAAGCACAATATTGCATTTCAAAGGAATGTGGATGTTACACATTCCCTATAGCACGAAGGGTGAAAAAAATAGACAACACTGGAGCAACCTGAAGGCAAACTGACGTGTGAAAGCATAGGTTTACACTGGCAAGTGTGAAAGCACAGGTTTACCTCTGTGATCAAATAGACTGCTAAGGGAACAAGGAATTAGGAAAAGTAGTTTTCATTTGAGTTCTCAGATCACAGATTTGACCTGTAAAATATTTGTATCATTCATCCACTCTTTTCAGTCATTGTTGAACAATATTCATGGCTGAACAGTACTGCTGAACATGCATTTTCAATACACTTGAAGCATGCTTGTATTTTTTCATCAGGGAATGGAAAAACCAATGTCACTGTAGGATTTGAAATCACACTCAAGGCAGGAAATAAAAGGCTGCCTGTAATTTCAGGGGGCTGTAGAATAGCCATTGCTATTTCCCTTTGTATTGCTGAGTTTGGAGCAGGCCTTTTTCACAGGGATGCTTGGTCTCCTGGTGAAAGAACGTTTAGTGATATTAACCTTGAGTACCTGAGAGCAGCTGCCACAGGGAGAGCTCCTAGAAGGGTTTGTAAATGCTGGTGCCTAAAATCCATCCAGAATCATGACAGTCTAATAAGGAAAAATATCATTCATACATAGTATCAAAAGTCCCAGAAATATGTTTTAATTGGGTGAATTGATAGCAAAAAGATTTTCATCAGGATTATAAAAAATTATCAAGATAACACCAACAGCATATTTTTAAAAGAAATATTCCTCAACATTCATTTTGTGTTTGATGATCTCCTTATATATGCTATACTCTCATATTATCTGTGTAACTTTACACACTGGCATATTATTATTTTCTGCTGTACAGGGAGTGCATAACAAACATTAAATTGACAATGCAAACGATCTCTGTTCAGTCCATCTTGTTCCTTTCTTGCTCAGTATTGTCTATATAGTTTAGAAGTCTGGGAAATATACCTTTTAATTCATTATTTTTTGCCATTGGATCTTGATTTGGGGTTGGAGTAAGCACTGCAAATGTGGGGGAGATACCGGCACTGCAGTTGCCATTTTTTCTCAGCAACAATGGCAACATTCCTGCTAAATGATTTGTTATGTTTTTAATTACTGGATTATATCTGAAATCAAGTATTCAACTTTGCATATTTCTAATTTGTTCAAATTATAGTCACATCATTATGTTCAAATCACAGTACCGAAAATGTGGTTTTGCTACAGGATAATTAACCAATGACTTTGAAATATGCAAGCAGGGAGTCTCATTTAGGTAGACAGCACAAGAAATAAGAGGAGCTAGTGATGCATTCCATTGCATTCTTATCTTTTGAAAACAAAGCTTCAATTTGCTTTGTTCTTGATTGCATTATTCCATGACAGATTTTGTGATCTATAGTTATCTTACATTGCTGCAACATTGAAACTCTTCACCCTTTAACATGTGCTCCTGAACTAATTGCTTTGAAGTTCCCAAAAGAATTACTCCAGTGAAAAATAAATAGAAATAGCAAGACAAGTTCAGTGATATGAATAGTAAGAATAATGAGTTGTGTATACTATGATTCTTGCAATATTCTAGCCAAATTATTACATATTGGAGTATTTATATACAGAAGGAGCCATATTGTACCTTTATTTTTCCTTATTAATTGAATTTTTGCACAAAGATAGGGTAAAATATGGATTTCAATGAATTGTCAAGTGATACTATAGCAATCGTGCAGGAGTGCTGCTCATGGTAAAACTGCTAGAGTTAAAAGGGTGCTTTTCCTACTTTCAATTTCTGATCCATCCATCTTATCTATTTCTATGAGCGTCCATCTTTTCCACATCAGTAATGTTTTTAAGCCTTGTAAAGAAATGTATATAATGTGTGACAACTTTAAATGGGTATACTCTTTTTCATGAATGATTTTGTCATACTAAATCATTCAATTAATTTTTTTAAATGTACTTTGAACACAAACCCACGTGAATGTAAACCAAAGACATGTAGCCAGACTACACTACAGCATGTTAGCAAATATAATAATTAATACGAACAAAGATGTAATCAAAATACCTGGCACCCTTAGCTGCTATCTTAATCTCTCATCCTTCCAAATATCTATTCCATTTGATAAAACAAAAATCATTTTTCCATGCATTTAGAGATAAATGGCATCTGTCCTGGACTTCAGATGCCATATATGCTAGCCTATACGTATAGTAATTGCCCTAATGATAGAATGAAATCTGTGAAAGTAAAAAATGACCAGACAGCTACATTACTTTTAAATCACTGTATCATTTTCTCTCTTTTCTGACAGTGTGCAGATTTATAGGTCAGGTTCAAATTTGTTCTCATAACATGTTTCTGTGCATATGAGAGAGAAAAAAATTGGACCACAAAATGCATATTAGGAAATTATCTGGTTCCATCCATAATGCTTATCATGTCTCCTTTACCTTATGGTCCACAGACTTTTTTTTCCTTTTTCTTTTTTTGCTTCCCACTCACTGGCTTACCTTTCCTGCATCACTGCTGTCTAACTTACTGGCAATATCGCCAAACATTTACTTTGGAAGACTGACACTCTGCCCGAAACAGCCATGTAGCAAGGGGGAAGCTTACCTACCCAAGTGAACCTCAGAGATCAGTGAGCTGTTTCTGACTTTGGAAAACCAGTTTGCAGTACACTCTTGTTAAGGTATTTGAACTGTGTTACGTATGGATACATTTTAGGAAATGTTTGAATGGGAGACTGTATGTATGGATACTTCACAAATTCATGAGCTCTCTGTGCTGGGGAGCATATGAGTACAGCATACAGTACATACTGGACTGTACAAAAGTGTAATTTATTGGCATTTCTGAATGCCATTACTGAATTTGTACCAGAAATCTCTCTTCTCCTATTCTGTTCCCTATTTTTATTTTCAATCCTTACTCAAGTCAGAATGGTCATTGTTCTATTGAAATTGCTTTTATACTACTGCTTTTCTTTCTGATCACCCTCACCTAAGTCAATGGGAGGATGCAAGATAGAATGTTAATCTCATTAAAAACATTTGGACAAATTTTCCCATTCCTGATGTGAACTCTGGAGTATGGTCACATAAATCTATAGAGGGAAACATAAGCTTATAATTTAACAAATGTATTCTAAACCATTGATTGATTAATTTAAACCAGGGGTTGGCAAGGGAATGTTACAAATCTATAAATGTCTGCCTGCTGCTTAAAGACTGTTAATGTCTGTGCAGTTTCACAAGATGATTGCTAGCATGGCACAAATATTACACCAGTATATTTCACTGGTGGATGGATATAGACAATAGTATTAGGTATGAATTGACCTTCTAACTGAATTTTGTTATGCATAACATATACTTATCAGATAAGGGTATGCTTGAACATGCTTGAAGGGTGCACAGAATGTATTGCTTTTGTAATCTAGAAATCATTTCTTTTTATTTTGGTGTAAATGTAGTTGCACAAATGTTAAGGAAAGTGTTCTATTAAACCCAACAGAGAGCTCAGGCACAGTCTTTATTAAAGTGGTACAAAGACCACACCATCTGCTACAACTAGTCCCAGCTCTCACTGGGTTTGTTTGCTCTGTAGTTCCTGCTGGCTGAAGCCACCTGTTCACTTAATTAGAAACACGTTCTTAAAATACTGCATACTACAAGCACTGTGTCTCTCAAGAGGTGGGGCTCCCAGGCAAAGAAGCAAGTTGCAAGTAAGGAGGAACTTTGTTCATATCTTAAGTTTGGGAAACTGAATAACAAAGGAGGAAATAGGGTGTAACTTTCAGAAAATACCTCCCCAAATTTTGTTTTGCTGTGGGTGGAAGATGATGTGTTTACTTCTTCCTCTTTTCCAGCAGTACTAGTTTTATTCAGCCCTACTGAATTCTGTTAAGACAGTTCTGCATTTCACTAGCATGAAGAAGAGAAAGTTGTGACCTTGCAAACACAAAATTAAAAGTAAAATAAGAGAAAGTACAGCACTTAGTTTTTTACTGTCATCATAAATAAAGATATAAAATGAAAGCAAAAGTTGCATTTGAAACTTGCATGTAACAAAATGGAAGTGAAAGTTCTCAAATCTGATCTAAAACCTTCTTTCTTGCCAATCAAAATATGAAAAATGTTTTGAGGCAGACTAAAGTAGAAAAGGAAAGTATGCCTCATTAGAATAACTGTAGTTTACTACTATGCAAAACAAGTCTACATGAACTCTGAACTTCACATACATTTCAATCTGCCCAGGAAAGATAAAAGTTCTACTTGGTTTTCTTTCCACTGGCCAACTGCCTCAAAGCAGATAGTATCGATAATATATCCACCTATTTTACTGGGAAAACTGTGACCCGCCTGGGTCCCCCTAAAAAGGAAAAGGAATTTAAGAACACAAAAGAGAATATTGACATGAAATGTTAGGCATTGGAAACTAGTTTCTCTTCCAGTTAGGACACGTGTATACTTTGCAGCTGGTTTTGTTACTTTTCTTCTTACTCGAGGTGTCCTGGTAACTATGATTGCTCTGGTTTTACGACTGCGTAACTGCAGGATTTGGTCCACTGAATTCAAAAAGTTGATTGGGATTACTGGAACTGTGTATAATAAATAGATTAGTGTTCATCTCTGCTTTGTTTCATCAAATTTATGGTTTTACCATTGTTTGGTAGGATTTGCAGGGTAGACCTTTGTCTCAAACAAGCACACGCATATCCCTGTGCAGTCTTTTCCAGCTGAAATTGTACAACCCAAGAGCAACTTTTGAAAAGATAAGAACTTCAAAAAAATTTATTCTTCAGATTTGTTTTGCGTAACTGTAGGACTAGATCATTATTATATTAAAAAAAAATGTTAAATTTTTTTACTGTTAAAATAGATTATTAAATGTTGGACCTGCAGGGTGTGTCTCTGTGTAACGTTATTGCTTGCTTTTACGCTAGCAATCTTAATGAATTGATTAATTACTTAATGGGACTTGAAGATAATAAACCTTCGCTAAGAGTCTAATATTAATTATGACTATTATCATTATTAAGTATTAGTCATTTACTGCAGGAGGGACTGGATCATGGCTGCTGGTACAGAAGATATTGTAGAATTCACAGTATCTCTTAATTTTGTCCTCTGTTTAACTCAGGGCGGTTTCTGGCTGTGATGAGGGCTAAAGAGTTGAATCACATAAGTGAATTATTCCCTATTGGAAGCTCAACAGTGTATACAATACTTCATGACCAGTCTTATTTCTTTCTCCCTCTAATCTCTCCTGGTACTGTACTCTCATGATGTTGCAGCTTTGAATTATTTCTTGCCTTCTGTAATTACCTATCCTATTATATCCAGTTTCCTTTCCAGTCATGCTGTAGTTATTATTCTCGCTGTAGTTATTATTCTCTTTAACCCTGCAAACTCCCATTGGGGTCTGCCTTAATTTTGGCAGTTCTAGGTCTGTGTATTCTTCATCTTCTGATTTCACTGGTAAATCAGACGTCAGTGAAATTCAGTGTAACATGTCAAGCAGAGATAGATCACCAATTATCCTTTGTGTTTTTGAACTGTGACTTTATATTTCTGTGAACGGTATGCATGTAGTTCTGGTCTTTACTGTGGCCATGATCTATATATCCAAATATAGCATGTGACTTAACAAGTCTGGCCATTTCCACAGATGCAGATGAGGAAGGATGTGGGCCCTGTCTCTTCAGTGAACCAAGGACAGTAAGTTAACATACTGTGAATTTACAGCAGTTTAACCAATCAGTTGTGTAACCTCTTTCTTTCACGGCATTGGATCATAGAACAAAGATGAGAAAAGGTGTTTTGAGTATTCAGCTCTGAGCAACTCAGGAGTCAGTAGTAGATTGCTCTTGCCGAGATGCATTCAGATGTGGACTAGGTTCTTCTAGAGGTCTGGAACAGAGCAGGAATAATTTTTAAGGGAAGTTAGAATATAGTCTATAGAATATATGGAGTCTGAAGTATAAGGAAAGATGGTAGGAAAAGAAAATTAGAGGAACTGTATTTTTACTGGGATACATATGTTTTCCTGTTTGTATTTTTTTTCAAAATTGTAGTCGGGGTATAAATTCAAAAAGTAAGATAAAAAACTTTGTTAGTGGAAGAACCACAAGTTGAGTAATATTCAAAGGTTGCCATTATTTTTTCCCGCAACTGAGTTAATTGGCTGTTTGACCAATTCTGTGGTTGGCAAATACCTTTAGTCATATTGTACTAGAAAATTGACAAGTACCTTTTACACATAAAATAAGTTGAAACATATATTGAGAATTTGTTGTTATTTCTCTTTAAATACCATAAAAATGGATGAATTGTAACAAAGAGATAAATGTATCTGAATAAAATTACTTCTGTGTATGTCAAGTTAATATAGCAGTTGCTATGGTAAACAAACATTGTACATAAATACTTAAATAAATAGTTGTATATTTAGAATGGTAGCAAGCTGTTAACCAAGATTTAGACACTGATAAACAAGACCCTGTAGAGAATCCTGGTGCTTTCAACTGTCTATATATCTATTCAATTAGTGAACTTACAATTAAATAAAACCTAATTGTTCCAGTCTTTAATTGGAAGCTGGAGAAGCAGGAGAAGGAGAAAGAATAACAATAAGCATCATAGACATTTTTAAGAGAAAAAGGAAGTATTCTGGATCGATACAGCTTACCATCACAATATAAGTCTGCTCCTGAGACTGTGGGCATTAAAATGGAAAATAAAATTCGGTATGAGTCGCAAATCCAAATGTTTTGATGATGAGTTAAATCAAATATTTCAACACAAATCATTACAGTCTTTTCAAAATAATAGACCTTGAATGGTTTTGTTAGCCCCAATAGAAGAGTAAGTGCATCTCTGTTTAGATTATGGGGGAGGACAGCATTCCAGCTAAAGACAGAAGGTGATGTCAGACTGAAAACAGAAAAGATATCGGGCTAAAAATAAGCAAACAAAATGAATTATTTTGATGCTACATCACAACATTTTAGAATAGTAGATTTTGAATTTATTCATGAACATCAGTGTTCTTGCATTCTGTGTTGAAATATGATACTTGCTTGTGTCCCAAGGCCAGTCAGGGATTCTAGTATTTTGTATGTGTCTTTTGATTTTAACTATGCTTAGCTGCTCAAAGATTCTTTCCCTCTTCCCTTTAAATCATATCTTTCCAGGCTTATCCTAAGGCAGTTAAGTTTTGTACCTCATTACTTCTCACATTTAGCCATGGTATAATAAGGAATGACTCATATTAACAGCTTGTTAAAATAACTTACCCACTTTTGCTATCAGCAGTCCTGCTGTTAGACCAGTAGCCCCAGCTAAGTACTTACATGCTTTCCTGCCAAGAACTTACCAGTGGTTTTCTGTGCGGGTAGTAATATGGCCTGCATGTCCTTATGCTCTGTCTGGGATTTAAATTAACATTAGGACTGTATCCTGTGTGCTTCTAATGAATTAATCTAATAATTAATGATCATCCATGCTGTATTACCATCATCAGTGCAGTTACATTTTTTTTGGTGATTATATGTGGTCACTCGTAGAAACCATCGTTGAACCTTGTATTTTCTATAAAAGTAGGTTTCTGTAACAAAAAGAAATAATTGTTATTCAGACAATAGGTAATTTGTTCAAGATTTATGTCTGTCTGATGATATATCCTGCTTCATCTGCAGCAGTGCTATTTGGGAATGATCTAGTCACAAGCCAGTGAACAATCTTCTCACTGTTGGACAAAGATTTTCCACTTTGGAAAACAATGAACCTGAGATTGCATCAACCGTTCTCAAGAAAACTTTAAATGTTTACATTTTTGCTCACAGTGAGAAACAATACAGAAGGATCTGTACAACAAACAAAATGTGAAGTTTGTTCAGAGCAGAAACATAGCTGAAATTTTAAAAAATCTTGTATTGCTCTCATCGGTTGTTTTCTTCAAGTAACTGTAGCCCCTCATCAGCATAGTGCAGAGAGGGTGGCTGCTCCCTGGGGGCTGGGAGCCACCTGGGATCCCAAGATTTATGTCTGTCTGATGATATATCCTGCTTCATCTGCAGCAGTGCTATTTGGGAATGATCTAGTCACAAGCCAGTGAACAATCTTCTCACTGTTGGACAAAGATTTTCCACTTTGGAAAACAATGAACCTGAGATTGCATCAACCGTTCTCAAGAAAACTTTAAATGTTTACATTTTTGCTCACAGTGAGAAACAATACAGAAGGATCTGTACAACAACAAAATGTGGAAGTTTGTTCAGAGCAGAAACATAGCTGAAATTTTAAAAAATCTTGTATTGCTCTCATCGGTTGTTTTCTTCAAGTAACTGTAGCCCCTCATCAGCATAGTGCAGAGAGGGTGGCTGCTCCCTGGGGGCTGGGAGCCACCTGGGATCCCCACGGGGACTGGCGGGGCTGGGCCCAGCCCACTGCCTCCCACCAAGGTAACAGGGCAAGCTAGCGGGGGAAAGCTGGGGGCAGCCCCCAGCCCTCAGGCACCCCTGTGAGGAAGGGGCAGGGCTGAGATCAAGTCAGGAGAGAGGATCAGGAGCCTGGTGACCATGACCAGCCCCATCGCTGCCAGCCATGTCCATAGTGATGGGACAGGGCTGAGGTCAGGCCAGGACATCAGCCCATGGGTTGGGGTATGGATTATCAGGGTCCATGGCCCGATAGAAGGCTGTAGGTCAGGTGGGGCCAAGGGCAAGAGCCTCAGCTGAAAGCACTTCGCACGGGCAGGGACTCGGCCCTGGCTCCCCGCAGCACTGCCTGGGAGCTCCTCTCCAAGGGGGAAGGAGGTGGCCTGCAGCCACACTGTTGCTAAGTTGGTCCTGAGTCCCAGCAACAGACCTCCTGGTGGGGGCATGCTCTTGGGGTCTTTATACACAGTTGAAGACTGACAGTGTTCTTACCATCTAAAGTCATTCTCAGAGTCTTTTCCAGTTTTAAATCAAATTGGTTGTTCTTTCTCTCATGTATAAAATATTGCAAAATTTGTAAACCTGTGCTCTGGGGTCAGAAGTGGGCATGATCTCCAGACTGTGTGATATGATGTAACTCTGTTTGCTGCTGGATTTGCTTCAAGAAAAAGAGTTATTGTGGTGCAGATGAATACAGTTTTTAATTATTATCTTTTCCAAATAACTGTAAATGTAGCACTCCTTTCTCATATGTTTATCATTCATTATGATTTATTTTACTTCAGGGAGAAGCAAATAGGAAAAAAAAATGGTGCTATGCATTCAGCAATCTCATAGTACTAAGGAATTATTGAAGTATTTCTGTAGTGCAACAAAAAAGACATACAGATGATTTATTAAATTATAATATTCTTTGTAATATTTTTATGCATTTTGAATGGTCTAATATTTAGTTGTCCCTGGAAGAGATATTTTCAGTAATTTGATCACCATTTGTCTACCCATTGCCTAGTTCATAAAGGAAAGATATTTCTGAGAAGTGAATAACTTGTGAGTATAAACTGATATAGTCCTATAGGTCCAATTCACTATTCAGACATTTATCCTAGATAAGAGTTCCTAAGCATAAAATTGGTAATACTTTCCGTTGTAGATTAAACCTATCTTAGGTTTTGACCTACTACCAGCTTCCATGCTGAGTATCCCTTATGTAAAATTAATAGCTCTGGAATACTTATTTAGTTTTACAACTTCAGAAACGTCTTAGAGCTTACAAATCTTTGGCAAGATCACCTATTTTACAATTAGAGAGGGAAAAGTTAAGAAGGAAGAACTGCATTATTCTAAAATGCAATGCATGTATCAAGAGTTTGAGTAACATGGCAACATTGTGCCCAGAGTTACCATTGCCATGTATTCCCCATATGTAACCTGCCCTATAACCTATTGTCAGTTCTCCTGCACTTGATCCTAAACTTTCTGATTTGTAGATGACACCCGTTCCCATTTTCCTGAATCACTGTCCTTACAGTCCAGCATATCCGCAGAAGTTAAATGACTCCTTTTTGTCTTAGCCGATATAGATCACAACTTAGTTTCATCTGCCATCATACCATCACTACACAAAGATTTGTTAGCTTCCCAGGGAATGGGTTACATTTATTGCCTGTCATGACAAACCTAAATAATGTGCAATTTAGACAGCTTAGCAACTCTGTGGTTTTGTTTGGGTTTTTTCTTTTTTTTTTTTTTTTAACAGAGAATAGATAACTACCAACTTGAACCCGTTCAACTGTTGAAGTTTTTTCTTTTACTTATACCATCCTTTTTTCTGTCTTTTAAATTGTTCCCAATTCAGGACAAAATTAGATCTCTCATCTTAAAGACAATTAAGGTTCCATAGAATAGTTCGTAAGGAATTTTGCCAAAAACTTGATAGCCATAAATGCCACCAAAAGCTACCTGCCATTATGTACTTAGCATTACATCTGATGAATGGCTTGGGGAAATAAATAAATAAATTGTGGCTAAATAACAATAAACTAATTAATTACTGTTTATGTTTTCTTGCTAGGACATAAGAAACTCATTTAGAGCTGCCATTACTTGTTGGGTAAATATATTCTGAGAATAATAAAGTATAAGATTATTCACTGTTCAGAGTAAATACATGATTAGTAGTTGTCAAAATGCGTATTCTTGACAACAATAGGGCCTAACAGCTGCTTTGCTGCACTGTGCCAAGACTTGCTCAGGAACTCCTCAGTTCATGGACCAGTGAAGCAATAGACAATAACTGTCCCCTTGCTGCCATTAAATTTTGCAGAGTCACTGTGGATGCCAGGTGTCACTGACATGTGAAACACTAATAGTTCTTTGGCGGACTTTTAAAAAATAACTGAAAATCCAACAAACATAGTAATTGCATGCTGAGAGGGATGTTCCAGTGCAAATCCAAACTGATTGCAGTGAAATTAAATAATGTGTAAAACTGGTATCACTGACAGGATATGGAGCATTTTTCTTTTATCAGGCTTTTTAATATGCAGTTCAGAGCTCTTATATCTCTCTCTTTGTTGTTCTGCATACTTTGTGTGGCTCAATGTATATCAACTGATACAAAAATTCAGAATTCTTTGGGAAGTGTTCAATGAAGAAAAACCCCAACACTCACATAACATGGAGGACACGTTATGAGGCTTTACTGAACCATACTGCTCAGTTCTAGGACCAGTTCCAGTTCAAATAGAGGTGTGTACAGCTATTAAAAGCAGTCTCAGGAAGTAAGTTTCGTTACCTCCACTAATAGTATGTGAACCATCAAGTCTAGACAAGGTTCCCTCAGCTTTTATTTCTCTAAGGTCTTCCTGGCTCTTACCAGGGCAGAAGAACAAGGACAGCTGATAGTTACAGAGGAACTAGCACTCTCATCTAGCACCCTTTCCACAAGCAATAACTTAGTTTGGTACATAAGGTACTAGCAAGTTTTTTTGGTAATTATTCTGGACTTGGGCATTTAAACCCATCCAGTGACTGCTTTTAGTACCTAAGGATTTTATTGGGTCTCCTGTTATGGTGCCTCATAGGAATTAAGGTTTTGTGTTGCATAAAACATAAAAAAATAAAGATACTTTGCAGAAACTGGTATCATTAATTATACCTTTCTTTATTGAGAGAAATGAGGATGCAAAGATTAATCTATCTTTTGTTTTTATGACATTTGATTTTGTCCATACAAATAGTAGAAAGGAATGAAAAGAGCTTGAAAGGGCTTCAGAACTCTCAATATTCTGTCAAACAAGGTTTTGATGTTTCCTTTGATAAAGGAGGTATATTGGAGAGAAAGAGAAGCTTCAGTTAAATCTTCCACTTATGGTATGTATTTCAGGTTTTTGACCTAGTAAGTGTGGTTTGTTCTGAGGATCTGCAGTTCCACTATTTGCTTTCGGTTTTGGTAGTTTACCAAAAATGCAAATATTCTGTGTATTCTGCACTCCAGGTTTAGTAACGAAGCTGTCTTAGAATGATATATTTGCTTTATTAACTCATGGCATATTTTAACATGTTGAAAAGCAGTATATTTTTTGGCACTGAGTCTGAAATTGGGTTTTTTAGGTGGGAAATATTTTCTAATTTCTAATTCAAAGAAGGTCTAAAACATTTTAAATGATGGGGTTTTTTTATTTAAATGCACAAGATTGCTTTATGCAGACTCATATGTTCCAAGCTAAATTTCAGCTTGAAGAAATCTTTTGCAGTTGTTATATATTAAAACTTCTGAAAACAGATGTAAAATAAAAATACTAGTGACTATGTGTCCAAGCCATCATATGGAAGTGATTTTAATATTCTTTCAATTTGGAAATAATCTTACCAAGAACTGTTAGCAAATCTCAGAGTTGCAAAGGCCATGCCATTGCTTTATCAACAGCTTTCTTTACGGTCAGCTCATGTCAATAACTTCATTTCTTTGCTGTAATTCTAATTACCTGAACTTATTATGTATAATACACGTATAAGTGATATGTCAGAGTATTAACATAGTTCTTTTCTCAGTTCTAAGATTTTAATACATAATGATTTATCATTTCCTTTTTGTTAATTTTTCTTACATCAGATGTGAATGTCATGATTCTTAAAATATTGAGTTGCTTAAAAAGTGCCCTGAGCATAAAACACACAGCTGCGGCTCCTGGTAACTCACCACCTTAACCCATAAAAGTTAACATCATCTGGCAAAATGAGTTCCTGTTATCTCTTGGGCAATCAACAGAAATTTTTATAGACAAAATATGTTCCAGTGTTAATTTCCATCCCAAAGGAGATCAAGGTGACTCATATGCCACTAATGCATACAAAACATATATATATTTATTTAATTTACACCTTTTGGTTTGTTATGCATTCAGTTACTAAAGGAATTAATATTTTAAGTATGAGCCTGCAGCTGCAGCTCCATTGCAGCTAATAAGTGTTTGAAATTGTGTCAGTACGCTTACATCAGACAACAATAGTAATTTCCCATATTTCTTAAGAAAATATAACCGTCTCTCCCTAAAAAACCTCACTTCATTAAAACTTAGACAATAGACTTAGCAGTAAGTTGGTACTTTATAATCAGAATTTCTGAAAAGGAAAATTCAGTGAGAAAAAAACAAGAAAACCATTTATTTTTCATGTGTTGTGGCCAAGGAGGATATTGGATGTACCTAGTTAGAGTATCAAACGCTTTAACAATGGATCGTAAATTTGTAAACCCCAGACAATTCACTGCAGTTAGTTAGGAGTGTCTGAAGAAATGAAACGCAAGAGGGCTGGTCAAATGTTGGAATTTGAAACAGTCAAATGATTCCCATGGAATAAGCCAGCTGTAATGGTCATATGAGTAACAGCAATATATACATTTCCCCCAGAGTACATAAGTGCATCTGGTCCTTGCAACATGTGTTAACAAAACTCCTGGTGCTGTGGCAATGAAAAAGCGATACAGATTTGAGAAACTGGGAGAGAAAGGGAAGCAGTAGTACTATGGTGTCAGTATGTCTAGAAGGGGTAGAGAGACGGAAATTGTTTTCAAGGTTGGCTGGCAGGAAGACAACATTTTAGGATGCTATTTCTCAAATTGAGAAGTTTGGAAAAACATCTTGAGAACAAGCAAACAGTAGTCCAAGTATGATCGCACAAACATAGGTATAAGAGATAAAAGTGAAATGTGAATGTGATGTTTACTTCTCCAAGTCAAGTCATAGGTTATAACTCCCAATCATATATTTAGTCACTGTTTGAATGTCTGTGTTTTGCCTGGTGAGCTGTTCTTTCCTCTGCATGTAAACTGTTGAGGCACAGGAATATTAATTAGAGGGCAAGACACAGAAGAAAATGTGTATTTTAAAGTGACAGAACAGGTGCAAGGAGCAGATCAGAGGTAAAACTGAGACTAGGTCTTTGGTTTCCTTATGACGAATGTCGTGCAGTGCAATGCAGAGATACTCAAGTTAGTGCAGATATCAGAATTAATATAGCCTGCCTACACCTAGGCTAATTACATTGCTGAAAATCTGAGCACATAGCCTAGAACGGAAAAAGGATTTAATCTGTGTGTGATTCTGTTGTTTCAGAAAGGAAAAGTATATTCTGCTGTGAAGGTATTAAAAAATTGTAATTTTTTGCAAAGTAATCTTGCAAATAGCAGGAGGGGAAAATACTATAGTGTCTGAAAATTCTGTTTACTGCGGTGATCTGGGACAAATATTGTTTGCATACTGCATTACCATCTAAGAGTAATGGCATATTTACTACACTGATACTAAAAGCAAACACTTTAATATTTGTAGTTATAGTTTCAATTTTTGCCTTTCTTTTTCCTGAGGCACCATAGAAAAAAGGTGAAAATTAAAAAAAGTATTGCTTTATGAAAAATTGCAAGTGTTGTAAATTACAAGTGTTGCTAGAGTTCCCTTGAATTATTCAGTGTTTTTTTAAGGTTTTATGCTCTGTGTACAACAGTGTCTATGTTTATTTGATCTATTATTTTTATGTAGTTGTCTGACACTTCTTTATGAAAAAGAATAAAAGATGTGAAGCTTATCCGTGATGTCAAATTTTTATCATGTCCAAACATTTTATGGTTCTGCATGTTTCAGATCAAAGAATGCTAGGTTCTCTTTTTACTTGTTTGATTTAATCTAACCAAGAGCAACAGTATTTTACAGCACATTTTACATATACAGATGTTTGGCAAATGAAGCGAGAAGTTTAATTGTTAATTTTTAGCACCATGTTTATTCTCTACAAATATTTTGGGGTGGATAGCTTTGTTTTCAGAATTTGGTCTTCTGTTGAGTAAAGAATTAGTAGTAAAATATACATAGGAGATCTTGTTTTGCTAAGACATTCACAAGGCAACTGGTAGCCTATTCTGGGGAAGTGCAGGAGTAAAGAATGTTAATTTGAGTTTTTAACAATATGGACTGATAAATTATATTTTTTACCTGAATAGTTACAGTTAGTTATAGCAGTTATAATACTGCTTTTGATTCCAGCTGGTGATATCTTTATTTGGTTTGCTCATTGTGGCTTAATGTGTTATGACTGTACGGTATAGGCCTTAGTTTATACCAGCTGAGGGTCTGGTGCTCTAATTTTGTCATTACATTCAAAACGCTAATGATACACCAGCAGCGAACTTGAATAGCTTTTCCTGTGTTAAGTTTTACCAGGTTTTGAAATACGTCTTTATTTGCAGAAAATCTTTGCGTTATCCTGGGATTTGGAATCAGTATCTATTGTATTCAGTATATTCTGGGAAGTGTATTCAGGGAATACAGTATCGTATTAAATTACATAAGCTTAGATCATAGATGGAATTGGTTAGAAAATCAGTATGTTTTCGAACAGTGGGCAGGAAGACATTTTTGTTTTCATTGGTGGTTACTCTTTTGGATTATTTCTGGAAACATCTCACCTCTGCTGTAACTTTTGTATGCCTTCATGCATCTTGCTCCTGCCTGTATAACAGCAAACATACAGCTTTTCATTTGATATGAAAATACACAGGTCCCAAATGCTTCCTCAAGGAAAACTCCTGGAGACTATAGTTCTTAGCTTGCCACAGATTAGATAGCCTTTTCCAGTTTATCACATACAGAAACATTTCTAAAATAACTTATTTATAAAGAAAGTGTCTGAGACTGTTCAGTTAGGGCGAAATATGTCACTTGCTTTTAGATCCAATAAAGGTGTATTCTTTTGGGAGTGCAATAGAAGAAATGGCAAATAGATTGACTATATGCACCTGCAAGAAAAACTGTCAGGAATAAAAGTGTTACACAGTACTCTGCTATCCCTTGTGAGAGACAAAGAACTGTGTTGGAGAAATATTGAGTCAACATCGTTACTAGCAAACCTGATATATGACAGTTTTCCAGCTTCTGTAGCCTGGAAAAATATTTTGTTGTCTAATGGTAATGCATGAATTAAATTTTATGTCACATATGCATTGTTTAGTAAGGAAATATTTATATTCCACATTTCTAGGGACCATCTATGTACATTTTTTAGTGATTCAAGCTTTGTAGGGAGTTTATGTATACGGAATGTTTCTCTCTGTGATCCTGCCACTATATAGACCACAGCGCTGCAGCTGAGTTACTTCTGTTACCTCTTTTTGTCAGTGGAGCTTAACTGTCTCATGGAAGCAGATTTCTTTAATGGTTGGACTCGATGATCTTAAAGGTCCTTTCCAACCTAAATGCTTCTATGATTCTGTGATTCTATGATCCTGTCTGCAGGATTTTTTTATATCTATCTTTCCTATCTAAATTGCCTATGCATTTAAGCTGGATTTTTAGAAAGTCACAGATGTTGACCCAAATCTGCTTCTTTGGTGGAAACAAAGATCATGTGATTTTGCTCTCTTGCTTGTTTGGGGTTAGAAAATCTGGAGCTGTTAGCCTCCTGATATGTGTTAGAATATGAGATGTATAAAATTTTGACAAATCAAGAGAATGTTCGTCCTATAAAAGCCTAAAAGCTCTATGGTGTGTAATTAAAATTCTGAATGCCAATTCACGTATTCTGTACTGATTCTTAAAAATAAAACACATGGGTTTTTTTTAAATAAAAAAATTGTAACTTTGACACCATTTGTCTAAATTTGCCTTTGTTTCACTACCCTTCTACAAAATATTATAATGGAAAATTTTTAAGGATTTAAATGAATACTGATTCATGGGCTCAGTTTCTTTAGAGAGTACATGAGACACATTAAATTAAAAAACATTCTTATTTAGTATTTCCAGTTGATAGATGGGCAGTATTTGTATAATCTACTTCCCTGTCTTTGTAGAAGTACCATTTGGAATAGATGCATTAAGTATGTAGAAATGTAATTCAAATAATTTTTAAAAAAGTCACCAAATTGACATTGATAATTGACCAATTAGAAGAAAACCATGTAAGGAAATTACATCATCATTTGAAAACCAGTGACAGTGAAAGCCTTCATGTGCTTTTATGGATTTGTAGTGAAAAGGAGTTTTATTTTTATAAGATATATGCTGTAGATGAGTTTAGGGAATGTGCTTTAGTAGCTGTCTAATTGTAGGTAATTGTACATTGTACAATTGTACAATGGCTGAACTATCTACTTTCAGAACTTCAGTGGAAACTTTTCCAAATCTTTTAGGATTAATAAAATTATGACCCAAATCCAAACTTAATGCTCAATAAGGTACATGTCCAAAGAGAATGTATGTTTTCATTCTTTACTGAAAAGTAAGCCACTATTGGCTGTATTTCATTGAGGTCAACTGCAAGAGAGCAAATGCATTCCACATTTAGATTCTGAAGCCACTGTTTTGTAGTGACTGCTTAAAAAAGAGAAAAAGATGTCCAGATCTTTCTGGCTGTCATTTATAACAGAACAATCTGGGATACCTGGGACAAAGTATAAATGAAACTGCTACCAAAACCAATGTTTCGGGTTTTTTTTTTAATGTGTTGGATAATTGCAGGAAAGGATCTAACTTGTAAAACTAGCAGATGCTGTATCTAAACTTGCATTCAAGTGGATACTTCCTTTTTGTCTGAGCTAATGTTTGTTGGGAGTTCTCATTCAAGTGTGTGCTGTCAAAATTTCTGTCTTTTCTTCCTGCTAAAACTTTGTTGAGGGATGCAGTTGTCACCTTTGGTAGTTGGTCTAGCCTAACTGACTAAGGCATATCAAACATATCAGCCATTCTCTGTCTCTTGCTGCTCTATCTTTGCCTGTTTTCAGGGAGGGAGTGGATAGAAATTGTTCCTATCTCATACACAAAAGGATAGAGAACTGCCTGCCTTATACAATTCAGGTCACCATTTGGCCTTCCTGAATACTATGTGAAATAAAAATAGAAGAGCCTTTGCTGTGCATTTATTTTTGAAAGAGACTTAACCCTCTGTCTTAGCTTGTAGAGTCCTGCAAATAGGATTGGACATCCTTTTTTTGTTTTTATGACAATGCTGAATTTGAACGGGAGCCATCCTAAAATAAAATGTGTTCTTTGTATAGAAATTAATGGCAATCGCAAGCAAAAAAAATCATTCCTCCAGTCAGCATATAACCAGTTAATTCAGATCAGTGTTTAGGGCAGTGCCTGACTTTGTGTATTTTCTTTACTGTCTTTGAAATTAATGGGACTTACGTATGCAACCTTACAAAACATTTCTGAAAATCTCAATCATAGTTGTCTTTCTGGAGATTCCATTTCTTTCTCAAGGTTATATTGTTGAATTCCTGCCGTAATTTGCTCTGAATCCAAATTCATACCATTCTTTTTCTGTTTCCTTGACTAGCAGAGCAAGCGTGATGGGGGAAATCCCTGTTAGGTAATGGAGTTAAGTTAAATGTAACTGTAAATTAAATGTATAACCACTACACAGAGATGCAAAGAGGGATTATTTCTTGTGCTTTCCCTCTTTTCTTACACATCTCTGGAAATGCTAGTTTCTTTGCCTGTAATGACAAGAGCAGGCTCAATATAGAGTGGATATTTCTGGCAGTAATAGAGCGTCAATTTTAGATTTGCTAGGAAATTAATTTTGTGAACACAATCTGAACACAGCTCATGTTGCAAGAGTGAAAAGGACAGTAGATATGTCAATAAAGGCCACAGAACAAGATTCTCCGGACCCTAATTGTATCAATGCTGGATTCAGAGCATAGTTTCCATGGGCTAAAGAGATTTCTGTAGGGGAATTTCAAACTCAACATTAAGGATATGTCAGACCTTGCTAACCTGAAAACCAGGTAAAGGAACGTAAGCTATGTAATACTGAACTCCTACTATGCCAAAATGATTTGGATTAATTTAGTTCTGAACATTATCAAAGTTTGATAGATACATTGAATTTATCTGTATTGGTCTTTTTCAGCATAGTGCATTTGTGTACTCTCTGTTAGATTCCATGCAGTAGCTGGTTTTGTGGGTTGACTTTGAAGCCTGTTACAGAAATCAGAAAAGTATTTTACGTAAATACTGTAATAAGTAATAAGCAAGTAATAAGTATATGCAAATATGATCCAGGCACAGGTCATAAAAATTTAGAAATTAGCTTTTTTTTTTCAGGAATATGTATTTGCATATATTCAAGTATATACTCATTTCAAATCCTTTTATTTCCAGGCTTCATAATTTTCAAAGTATGAATTAATTATTGCCTAGTAGTAAGTATGGCTAAGGAGATTTTTTTATTAAGCCTGCAAAGAGTGGACCTGGCTGTTTTTATCTTTGGTTTTGTATGTTGACAATTTTCTCTGTGTGACTGCATAGAGCAGTGAAGTAGGGTTACCACAGTCTTAACCAAATTTCTAAGAGAAAGGTAGCTTAAATTAAGCAGAAAATATCTTATGCTCTGTTCACAGAATTACTCTTGGCAGATAGGATGAAAGAAATCCCCAACTTGTAGTCCTGATTTTCCTTGGAATGCTATTTCAGGCAAAGTATGCTTCATTCAGAAGAGAGAGTTAGAAATTTTAAACAACCTTCCTTGTAAATATTTCTGAACATCTTCTGCCTTTCTTAAGTTATGTTATCTCCTTAGAAAGAAAAGGTAGACTTCTGCAAAGCTTCCTCTTGTCCAAAAATGTTAGTCTGATCCAATCTATAAGTGGAAATACTGCCACCTGATCTGTGAGACAAGATGTAACAAAACGTGTCCAAAATTTCAGATGATTCAACTCTAGGTATGGATGTTAGGTATTTACAAAGAGTTGTTTGTGATCAGGACATAGAAGCAGTCTAAAACGCAAAAAATACTTACTGAATGCATGTGGAAAAATATTAATTTGTGGGTTGTATTACAATATTATCACTTGTTACTGGCTACCTATGAACAGTTCCTTTTCACATTGAAAGTATATTGCTATTTAATTAGATACAATTACTGTTAATTAGAAAGGTAAAAAAAAATCTGTATTGGCAGATGGTAGAGTTTTTGGATTCTAACTTGGTTTTATATAGGTGAGACTAATTGCAGTTTTCAGCCTCTTCAGTGGAAATCCCAAAAGGCAAAAACAAATATTATTGTAGGTTTTTAGTACAGGTGTATAGCTATAACTCAGATAAGATGATCTGGGAATTGCTCACAAGGAAGGACAGCTCCCCACAATCTGACATTCTCTATGTTTTTGGAGAACTAAATCTCACACTACTTGAGTGATTTTGCCAGAATAATCCCAGTGCTTTGTCTGTGTGCCAGGCTTCTCACTGAGAGCACCGAGCTGCTGAGACGGAATTCCTTTTTGAGCTCTGAGGCAGGCAGGGGGACGATTCTCACTGTTATCCCACTGCTTCTTTAGGAAGCAGAAGTATCCAGTTCTGGTTTTGTGGAATGAAAGTGGGAGCAGAAACCACCACCTTCTCAGTCTTCAACTGAGTATGTGGAAAAATTGTCTGTGGCCAGTCGCTGGATGTTTGCAATTTGGGAGCTGGGCTCTGGCGGCGGCGCTGAGAGCGAGCAAGGCACCAACGTCGGCACCCTGAGCTGGCTGGCAAGCCCGGAGCCCCAGTGTCTGTGGGGCTGTGGAAGGGCTGCCAAGGGAAGGCGAGGGCCAGCAACACCTGGCAGTCCTGGCACCTTTCGTGTGGGAGCAGGCGCTGGACGTTTGCAATTTGGGAGCTGGGCTCTGGCGGCGGCACTGAGGGTGAGCAAGGCAACAACGTCGGCACCCTGAGCTGGCTGGCAAGCCCGGAGCCCCCGTGTCTGTGGGGCTGAGGCTCCCTTGGGCTCTTACAAAGATGATGCAGCCAGATCATGGATTGCCAAGGCTTTTTATGTATTAGCACATCTTATGCATTTCCTGTCAGGGTTAACTGCTTTGTGAGTGTATCATTGCTGACAATCAAACACATTTAGGACTGCCAGTAAACATTCTGTTTTTGAAAGCATACAGTGCCATATTTCCTGGAATGGAATTGTCTCACTAAGATGCCCGTGGTATGATAAAACAATTCATTTGAATAACATGTTGCAGTGGGACTCTTACACTATATTTTTGATTTGTTAAATTCCTGTTATGGGCTTTCAACAGTTGTCTTAATTAAATATGTCCTTATTAAAGAGATTATAAAGCAGATTAAATCTAGTTCCTTTTTCAGCTTTTAAATTGTATAGAAATAAAAGAAATTGCTTGATTTAGCATGTGTAGACTACAGTGTCTATTTGTCATAGCTAAAGTAGAAGTATTCAAGTAAGATAGACTGTAAATAGTGATTTACAGAAAGGCATAGTAATCCAAGGTGCCTTAATTTAGTAGGTATCTAACTTGCTCACATAGCTCCTCAAATCCAGATTTAAATTTCCTGAGACATTGTGAGTTGGGTTTCACAATTAGATATAATCTCAGTTTTTAGGTTGCAGTGTAGTTCATGTGTTCTGTAGTCATAATTATTCAGTTATATTAGAAGTTTTTTCTGTTGTATTACACTGTGTGTCTGGAATACGCCTTTCCTGAAAATCCTCTTCCAGGCAATTCTGCATCTTCCATTTCAGATTTCTTCGTGACTCATTTCACTACTCAATGGAAAAGTAACAGCATGGGAAGGAACCTGCTTCACACGGGAAAATAGTTGGAAAGCTCTCTGCTTTCTTACAGCAAAGGAAGGCAATTTGTATTCCGTGTTAGAACGCATCCTACTGAGGTGCATTCCTACATTGCCAATGAAGGCATTATGGTAAATATTATTGTTACATAAAGCTATGCAACCAACCATATCTATCCCTCCCACTTCGGGGAGAACCTGGTAAGTTTTGCCAGTCTCTGTATCAGCTTTATGCAAGGTGGTGTGAGGGTCAGGGCAATTAAATCGGCCCTATTCTCAGCAGAGAGGAAAAACAGAGAATCCAGCAGCTTGGTAAATTCAGTTTGTGGTGAAAAGATTCAGAAACCAGAAAACTTCTCTGCCTTCTGACACACATTGTCATTTTGAGATTTATAGTAAGAGGTAAACCCAAGTAATATACTTGAAAAAAATTTGCTTCATTTATAGTTGCACAGAAGAGCAAAACAATTCCTTTTAAACTTCAGCACTAAGAATGAATAAATTGAGTTAAGGATAGAATAAATTTAATTTTTCTTTATTCTGACAAAATATATAACATTTAATACTGGCAGAATGGGAGCTGAACATTAATGTTAAATGCTGCATGCAATACAAAATGCATTACAGGATCATTCAACATCTTCCCTCTAGAATATCCAAATACATATCAATACAGAACCCCTTGTTGCTGATCTCTTTGTGTCTCTGCTGTATGTTTTGCCACCATGGGCCCATGAAATTAGGCATACAGATAATATCCTTAAAAGAAATGCTAAATCTTTGCAAATAACCTACAAAATAGAACTCCCACTGTTCAATACATCTTCACACCATCTGAATGCAGTTAGCTGAACTTATTAGCACACTTCAATGTTGAGCCATAGTACTTGTACTTAGTCACTATTTAATAAATTAAGGTTCCTTCTTGATCTCCAAAGTGTCATGCCTGTAATTTATCTAACTAGACACACTTTCATAATCCATCAAGATTTGATGGCAGCTTTTAAAATTAGAACCATTAGAATATCTTAAAAGTTTCCCTTCATACATACCTTTTCCTGTTGCCTCATTCATTCATTTTTATGTCTCAGAAAATAAATGTTCAACTGATTTGTCATAGTCTTAATCATTCAATATGGGGACTTATAAGAAAGACAGAGAGACTTTTTGCGCCAAGGCCTGTAGTGACAGGACAAGGGGCAACAGTTTTAAAGTGAAAGAAAGTAAATTTAGGTTGGATATAAGGAAGAAATTTTTTACTATGAGGGTGGTGAGACACTGCAAGAGGTTGCCCAGAGAAGTTATGGATGCCCCATTATTGGAAGTGTTCAAAGTCAGGTTGGATGGGGCCTTGAGCAGCCTGGTCTAGTGGAAGGCGTCCCTGTCCATGGCAGGGAGGTTCGACTAGATGATCTTTAAGGGTCCCTTCCAACCCAAACCATTCTATGATTCTAAATGTGATCCTCCGTTGTAAAATGAATTTAATATCGTCTTCTTGTTATCCCTTCAAAAGAGTACAGGGCCTTATTTGGTGGACCTGTAATCAGCCCTATATGTTTATACTAAAACAGTGTTTTAATACTGTGGACAATAAAGAACAGGTATGGCTATAAACATTCAGGTCATGAGTATGAGGATTCGGCACTGCCTCTAGTTTTAGAAAGATGGATTAATTGCTATGAATCATCTAAAAGTATCTTGTAGAAATATGTACAGAAATAGGAAGTTCAGTAAAATTTTCCAGAATCTGATGAACTGGTTGGGATATGCTGTTAAATTCCAAATATCTTAGTTTTCAAGAGAGTTTCGTGTTTTGAGAGTATTAGTAAATTTAATTACTAGTGTCTTATTAAATGTTTATCTGATACAACTTGGTACTTTCTCTTGTAATATATTTTCTTCGTGGTACCTACAGTTGACAGAACTCATTTGAAATTATATTTTTCGTTTGATATTCACTTCACCAAAAGTTTCAAAAACAACTCATAAATTTCTATTTACAGTTTTTTCATACCCAGTTGTCTTTGATGACGTCTACCTCATCTCTCCTGCTTAAAGTACAGCCAACCTTTTTTCCCTAGGTGAAACAAAACTTTAATTCCTCCTAAAAAGGAAATACTCTCACTAAAAAAGGGAGCTACAAGAAGGCAACAACATGATAAAATATTTGGAGTTTGGTTTGTAGACCAAAGAAAACATTAATGATTCTATGATTCTATTGGTGTTGAGTCGATGGTTGGACTTGATGAACTTAGAGGTCTTTTCCAACCTTAATGATTCTATGATTCTATGATTCTAAACAAATGCAGCTTCTAGTGCTGCTCAACCAATTTTCTGAATCAACTCCCGTGTTAAGTAAGAGGCCAAATTATAACTGGCCTTCCTGAAAATGCATTTACCAAGCCAGTCATTTTGAATTGCAGTCCTAAAAAAGGACGGTTTACTTTAAGCATTTGTGTATTCATGAAATTTCTTGAATATATTTAATTTAAAGCTGTGGTAAAAAGTCTTCTTGCTTTCATGGAATAATAATGGCACTTTCCCATATTTGGTCATGTTCTTAAATGCTTTCCTGAACTGCAGTTTGTGTCTGAAAGCAGGAGATGTCATTGGGGACTGCTGGTAATGGGGCAGTTTTCATGTATTATGTGCATTTTTGCAGGATTGTGACCTTAGGTATGTGGTTTTGGGTGTATCACGTTCTTTGTTATACATGTGCAATCCCACATACTTTAAAAGGATTTGGGGACGTAACAGGTAAAATTTGAGTTTATTTACTACAGCAGTTTGAACTAGTCTTTGTTAGTATCAGTAATTACTCACTGTTCAGCAATGTAATGCAGCATTCTGTTATCAGCTTAATGAAATTATTACTTTAGTTTATGTGAGAAATAGAAATCTTAATCACTTACAAGGACAGATTCCAGTAGAAGTTCATAAAAACCTGATTTAAAGCTGATTTAAAGCACTGTGTGTCAGCCAAAATCGATATAGATATTACTAACCTGAGAACAGATTAGTAAGTGATGAACAAAATAAACCTCTCTCTTAAGATCTTCTTAAAACTATGTGTCACATGCCAGTCTCAAACAACACCAGAAAAATTTTGCACAGTATTTTAGATCCAGATTTCATTAGGACAAACTCAGAGAAAAATGTTATTTGCCTTTCGTGATTCCAGCCTTACACAGAACTCAAGTATTTGGCCTCTCTTTTTTCATATTAACTATGTTTTGGAGTTTAAACTCAAGTCTGAACAGCAGTCGTATTATTTGTTCTATTATTTGTAGTTATGCTTTTCAATTTACGTGCTTTATAGAGATGAAAAGGTCAGATTAATTTTTTTATTTCTTTTTTTTTTAAAAGATCGTTAAGAATGAATGCTGACAATGGAGCTAAGGGATAGTGCAATAGGTCTGCATTGTTTATGCAGTAATCTTTCCAAGATATCTCCATTCCTTTCCTGTTTGCCATTACCAATAAGGAGATGTGCCTAAAATCATCATGACTATTTTTACTTGTGACCTACTTGCTTTCCAATTTGCTATCATTTCATTGGGAACACATATTCATTGACGTAAGATAATAAAGTAAGCTTGTTCAAGATTTTCTTAGTGGACTTCCAACCCAGGTGCAATTCAATATTTGAACAAGTTTGAAACTTAGATTTACTTGATTAAAATTGCTGCTTTTGATCATAAGACAGGGAGGCGTAAGTTTGGCATTTTCGTAAGAAGCCAAATTCTGCTTGAATGCATGAAAATATAATTGCTCCGATTAGTGTCACTGTGAAAAAGTTCTGATTAATTTCATTGTGAAAATAAAGGGAAGTTCATGATTCTGATAATTCTGGGATTCTTCTGGTCCTGAGTTTAATTTGAAGCAATGTAATTTCACCTGGAAAAAGAATGAAGAATGTTTTCTCACAAGTCTTGCTGAGTGAAAATGCTATTTTTCTGCTACCTCTTTCACAGGTATCTTGAAAGTACGACAAGATATATTTTCTTAGGAAACTCACATCTGAGTAGCTATTTTATATTTGCTTGTGTTCATATAAGCAGGAGAAACCTATTTTTTTCAACCTACAATTGCAAAGAAGTATTCTTTCTAGCACTACTTCATATGCTAAAATGTAAGAAAGGAGAAAAGAGCTGGGAAAAAAAGCTTTGTGTTTGAAAACAAAGTCCATAATCAGATTTCTGAAGACGGAATTAAAAAAAAAAAAATTAGGTTACTTCTGTAATAGTTCAATCATGCTATCAGTATCTGTTGTTTACTCTTCCTAATTTGTAGTCATAATATGTAATGTCTGCAATTCCTATAATTTCTCATTATTACGATGATAGGAACTGAGCTATTCACTTGCTTTTCAAACAGTATTTTATGTAAGTCTACCAATGTAATCAGAGGACTACCTACCATCCTTGGCTTATTTTTCTTGGCTGTGAAGTTCCTTTACTAAGCAGAAAATAGAAACTCTTCTGAATAGTTTCATAGTAAGAATTAACAATGCAGCCATATGTATGTAAATTTTATGGATTTAGAACAATCTCATGAAGTAAAACAAATATGTCTGATAAGAAAACTATACTAGAAAAGATTGGTGTATCTCTTGTCTCTTGTTGATTGCCAATAGAACACTTTTATGTTCTGAATTCACATCACCAAGCTATTATTTTGACAGGTCCTAGATGAAATACACTCCAGATATTTTTCCTTTAAGAAAGTAACTTACAAGAAACAGATTTATTCTTTGCTTTGCTCATAAGTTTCAGGCACATCAAAAATCCCCTTTTATCTGACTTCAGATTGTGTTGGTTGTCAGTCTCTTTACAGTGGTTTAGATAGCATTCTTGCTTGTCAACTTTATTAAAGAGTAATCTGAAATAGCATAAAGGAATTTCATACATTTCCAGAACTATACAATGGTAAGATATGTCTACTATGAAACTTGAGATATGCATTTAATAACTTTTACTGGTATGCAAAATAAGGTCATTCTATAACCTGAATCTCTGTAACCATTTCAAAATGACTTACAAAAGACTCTTAATGCACTCTGGGTATCTGCAGGCAATTCATGTGTATAAGGAGAATTCTTGCTGAGTATGTGAGATTGGGGAATGGGTTTCAAGTAGGCCAGATCTTGCCAAAAGGTTGTACTTGATTTAAAAGACTGCATGTATTTATGGTCTACTTTAAATATAACATTCTATAAAACTGAAGAATATGTAAGAAATGTCACTATTTATTGAAATAAAATTATTGAACTATTGAAAATAGTCAGTTTGCATATTGGTAACTCTAAGGCAATATAATAACTTTTGATAATATAAAATTTCACCTATAGAGCATATTTTTAGGTGTATTACATATTTGATAAGTGTGAGAGAATGCAAGGCTGTCATTTCTGGACAGCGCCTTGATACTTGGGCATGCCCGTGTTCTACCAGTGGGAGGAAAGGAAGAAATACTAGAGAAATCACTGCACACTTTCCCCTTCTGCCTCTCCTGTCAATTGTAAGGGTAATGTGGAATATACTAGTGCTTCAACATAGTAAACACATCTCCATTGAACATCATGCACAGAGGGACTTTCCGGGTGTTCCCAAATGTAAGCACTTTTGCCTTTTGGAAACTTCTTCTCTAAACTGTTGTTGTGTATAGTGGGTCTCCAAACGTTTCCCTTAGTTTTATCCTCTTCCTTTGCATAGGAACACACATATTGCAAGAGGATGATTTTGTCCTTGGTCTACAAAGTAAAAGGATGGAGATCTTCAAAAGGAACAACGTGCTGCACTTATATATGCTGTAAGATCACGGAATGGAAATGTTGTTCGTAAGAGAATGTAATATACAATAGCTAATATCGCAGGAGAGTATTAATTCCTGAAACATGTCAGTGGAATATGTGCTCCCAAGGTACAGGCATGAACTTACCCAATGGCATGTATTACTTTGGTATTGACGACTGAAGAATATGCCTCTTTCTCACCTCTTGCAAAAATGTAGCATCATGGAGGTGATTTTTCTCTCTGATGGTGAATATTTGGTGCGCCTTTATTTGGTAATCTGCCCAGTTGTGCCAGGCTCTGCTAAAAAGAGATAGTTTTACACGGGGAAGTAATTTTGCCATCATTGCCTCTAAAGTTTGATTATCTCTGAAAGCACGGTTTAATGACTGTGGAATAATTTTCTCCTTGGAGCCTTTTTAAGATGGTAACTCATTACTCTTTATCAGACTCCAGAAGTAAAGAGGTAGTTTGACACTAGTGTTACAGAAATGTAGGCAGATGGGTTAAGGGACTTCTCCAGTGAAGATGGCATAAAACCTAGAATCCATAAATGAAGTGGTTGATCTACTGGAGGCAACAGTTTTAAACAAAATGTTCAGGCTGCTAGACCATTCTACCTTAGTATGTAGGTATATTGCTTTTTCTGTGGATACTTAATGAACACACAGATAAGTACAAACATCCACCCAAATAAAATTGAACAAAGATATAGTAATCCTTTTTTTTAGCCTCATGCATTCATGTTCTGAAGAATTAATATTAAATGTATGAATTTGCTGAAGAGTAAATCTTTAAAGGAATATATTTCTTTTCCCTCCTAACATGATGCTATTTTTATATAAGGAATATTTGTTCACATCACTATCTGTGATGGGCTATGATGTCCATCTGTGATGGACTATCTCCAGATACCCAGATAGGTCTCGGCTACTGACAGTATTTTCAAAGGAGTCTGAAGACTCTGAATGCTTCTGGTTTTAGAAAGTTTAACTGTAACCGCTGGACCATGCCTTATGGAAATGTATACATTCATATAAATTAACTTTTTCTGCTAACCTGATGACAGATTCATTTGTACTGAGTTTGAGAAGAATTTTGGTGGGGTGCACAAAGAATAGAGATGTGACCCTGTGGTTACTTATGGAAATTCATTAGTACTGTGGAGTTTGTTTCTGCTCTTCTTGCCCTATGTAATGTCAGAGAGTTGGAATATGCAGGATCCTCAACAGAATTATGGTTTCAGAATTTATCCTGAAGATGTCATAAAAGTAGAATTCTACTCCTTGTCTATGAACTTTGTCAAAAGCAATAAGGTTTTCATCATTTCTTTGGGACGAAAGGCTTACCAGAGTGTCTAACAATATAACCATTTTTTATTGTACCATTAGGCCATTTCAAAATTATGTGACTGTAGTTAGTGGGAGAGAAAAACAGTAGCAGTTACACTGTAGTAGTACAAGATGGTACCGCAGAGCTTATTTTCATTTCTAAGAAAGTTATCCCCTAACAAAAAAGAATGATAAAAGCTTCTCTTATTTTTTAATTTCAAGACAAAAGCTAAAGTAAAAATAAATTTATAAAAGCCTCTTTTCCCATCAAGTTAATCTTATCACATTGTAAGTAGTGTTTATTTTTTAATTAGGACAAATATCATTTTACTGCAGTGAGTTTCTTGATTGGAGTTTAAGGAAATTTCACCTTTGAGCTGTGAAATACACAAGCAGAGATTTAACAAAAGGGAGATGTATGTGTCTATGAAATATGGGTAGTTCACTGCATGCAGAAGTAAGAAGTGCTTCTTGCCATGTAAGTGAACTGAGAAGACTGTGGTATTAACATTTTACAAGGGAATTTGATTGTTCCAAAAAAACTCTGGGGACCAGGGAGCATAATTTCATATTGGATGCTTCCTTGAAGATATCACAGCCTTTCTAAAGCAGAAGGAAATGAATGTGTTGCTGTTTGCTTGTTTTTTCATTATTTCCATATTTATTTTTACATCTAAAATTCCAAGAAAAAGGAGCTACCTCCTTCAGGCATTTGAAAGCTTTATTAAAAAAATAAATAATTTCTAACTAGAAACAGATGTGGTCAAAATGCAGATGTATTCGAGGGGAGAAGTAGATCTAATTTCTTAGTTTAAACAACAGCTCAGATGGAGTGGATGAAAAGATTGATCCTAATCTCCAGCATAACAGTGGAAGCTTAAAGGAAGTCCACTGAATGAAATGGTATGGATTAATGAATCGATACTGCTTTGGGGTAAAACCTATTCAAAGTAAGTGGGGACAAAATATATTGACTTCATCTTTAAATGTATTTGAAAATTTTGGGGTGACTTTTCCTTTAAGCAAAGAATAGTGGACTGATAGAACTGATTATATTTTAAATATTTATATGTATGTGTTGTTCATGTTTGTTTTACACCATTGGAGTTATTCTTTATTTATATTGGGATGAGACTAGACTAGACCGATGTTTTAAAATAGGCACATACACTTTGAAATTCCAAAACGGATCTGTAAATAAAAAGATGGACAGATTAAAAAACATGATTAGAACCTGGCATAGTAAAGGAAAAAAGAAAGTTAAGAGCCTTTAGTAGTTTCTCCTGAAGTCAACTGTGAAACTTACAATCACTGTCATTTTATCATTGCATAAGTATTCATTGGTTTAAATTTCAGCGAATTCTATTCCCCTGGTTTTGTCAGTTTATTTGGAAATTTCAATTCATTTAGAAATTGCTATATGGAAGAGCATGATTGGTTTTAATGTTGCTGTGTGCTGTAGTCCCCTTACACGGCCTGTCAGTATTTTGGCTCAGGTGTGTTGAGAAGGGCTTCTGGCCCAGCCTTTCTGTATTGTGTTCAGGGGTGGAGTAGTGGAGTGTAGGTTCAGCTTTGGAGCTGAAAACTAGACAAAGGCCACAGTGACAACTCGTCCTGATTTTCAGAGGCTAGAAAGAAACTGATGAAAAAAAATCAGAGACGCTCTGAAATCTTCCTTTCTATGCTCTTTTTTAAAATTAGTTTCTTCCCTGAAAAAATACATGATCTCTATGTGAAACATTATTCCTCAAAAAGTGGTCATAATATTCAACTCAGTTGTTTTGTACCATGAGCGCTCACTAAAGTACAGTACATTTATGGTTCCATCTGGAAAGAATCTGCAGTAATGAACTCATGTTGTTGTTTTGCCAATTTAACACTTCATGAAATACTGAAGTGCCTCTTGCATGTTCAGAAAGGATTTCTGCTAGTGATTTTGTGAGAAGCAATTCAAATTGAATACAGTAATTTTGAACTGTTTGTTTAATAATATGAAGAGCAATAATAACAATCATAAAATCATCTGTGCTTATATATTAACATGGAAAGAATCAGAATTGATGTAAGAATGACTGAGTGCCTTCGTCCCTCTGTGTGTGACCACTGGCTCCAGCAGAGCCACCAAGCTGATTTACACCTCTGAATGATCTGGCCCTTTAGATCTCCACAAATTCAGGCTATTCATATCAGCTGTTTGTTTTGTGTATAATGTTTTCCAGAGCTGAATAAATATCATTAAAAAAAATGAGCTGGTGAATATTCAGTTGAATCCTAAATTGAATTCACATCAGCCAGGCTAGTGGCCTTTCATTTGACTTTCAATTTGCTCTGAAGAGTAAGTTTTACTTGCATGAATGCGGATAGAAAGTGAATGCTAAACTGGCTTGAGTACTTGCCAAAAGTAGACTTGATTTTATTCTAAGTGGAGCTGATGTAGATCAGGGTAGCAGCTCAAGAACCAATGGAATAAAAAAGTGAGAAGAGAATCAAAGTAAATGGCTTTTAATACATCACAAAGACATAGCACACTTTACGAGATGATGTGCTCTGTGGCACTCTAGGAACACAATTTCCCAAAATTACTAACTAATATTTGCTATGTGTCTAGGATCTAAATCACAGTATGACTGTACAAATACAGCTATTTCCATTAGTATTTACCAGTATTTCATTAAATTACAGAAGAGTAAGTTTAGAACTGACTCTTCTTTTTTTGAAGGAGAAACATTGCTTGGCACTTCCCATATCACAAAGATCAAATGTTCAAACTCATTCCCGCTTGTAGCTTTTTTTTTTAAGCAGTAAGCATACAGCAAAAATTACTTCACATGGCTTCCTCAAGTTCTTTTCATTCTGAGGAATGCTGTTTTGTAATATTAAAATTTCCCAAGTATTTTAATAGCCAATTTTAATAGTTTTATTTACTACAACATGTCCTTATATGCATACACTTTCTGTCCTTTGTATGTGTTCAGGCTTACGACATAAGCTATCTCCTGGTTCCATAAGGGTATAATTAAAGTACTGTTTTAAATTACAACATGTTTGAACCTCTATTTTATGAAGGACTACTCATTTTCCTTTTTGATACTATATACACTGAAGTCATCTGGGATGCTCAGGTCAGCAACCTACAGTTTAAGCCCAAGGGACAGTTTCAGTTAAAGGACCACATCATAGAAATGTGTTCTGTTTTTCACTGAAACTTTTTCACTTTTAAATTGTCAAGATCTTTTTGATTTCCCAAACGTATTTTCTACAAAGAAGCAAAGAGTGAATGGATATAAGAATTGTTTTATTTACTTCTTGTTGCACTTGTTTTATTTTGGAGATTTCTTGGAGATTGAGTAGTAAAGACCGGTTTTAATATCAGACATCCTTCAGTGAATTTCTTCTAAAGTAATTGCATATGCAGTATGTGTGTATCTGCATAAAGGTGTGTAGATATATTTTAGGTTACTAGTTATTTAGTTTATGAGATGATAGATATAGAAAAACCCACAAGCCACGTGGATGGTTAGTTTGCATATTCTATATAGACTTAAGTATAACCATACATACTGTGTGTTCTTTCAGGTATGAACTGTCTTTTCTACCTGTGTTTTCAGGTTCCACAGCAGCTACATTATTGCTCATCACAGGAATTCTGAAGTGCTGCTAAATTAATAATAAATAGTGGTGGGGATAGTGATGATAATAATAGTAAGGATAGAATGATTTAAAGCAAAATCTAAGACTTCAGGCATCGGTGTGTTGTCAGGGTCTCTTGGGACATTTTTTGGACAATATTTTCCATGGGGATTTATGACTACATGGCTTTACTGTGTCGCCCTACCAGTTGAATAGGAAATGTCTATGATAAAGAAGTATAATAGAGATGTAAATGCAGCAGGTAAGCCTGGCATGCATTTGACAGCACTGGAACTGTTTGCCATCCCAGATTGGCACCATCTGGATTGCACCATTCGTAATGGGATCATATGTGTACATGCAATTAGTTTATGTCAGTAGCTGTGGGGATTAGATGAAATTATGGAGCAGTAAATGCTGCTTTGAAACCAGCTTGATTTTGTAAACTCAACTTGAAAGCCACTATAATTCTGGCAATTACCCTGGGACTGCTGGGCTTAGAGGCAAAAATAGGACTCTTACACCCATAACACATCATCACCTCTTCTCCTGGAGCTGAAGAGCTTCTTAAATGCAAGGTGATTTGGGGGAGGTGTTTTTGTGAAACTGGAGGAGTATGGAGTGGGAAATCAGAAGCTGAAGATAGATTGATATAAGGGAGGACTGGTGAGAATGATGACCCGCAAGGCTTACTGTGACAAAAGAGAGGTGGCAAAGGCTAGAAAGATGGGAAAAAAAATCTTTAGAAGTGATTTTTTTATTAGTGTGAGAATTCCTGGCAGAGAGATGTGTAGTCAGAGGAATCTTTAATTAACATCTGCTTGCTTCTCTTCAATGAATTAGCCTAAAATCCACCATGTGGATTAATGATTTTTTTTTTTTTTTAATTATATTGACAATTACTTAATGACTGTTTTCATCTAATAAAAATCAGTCTGGAGTAAACTTAGAGGCTCAGTCACTCTTCTCAAGGGATAACAGGTGAAATTCTGAGATGATGTCAGTAGTGAATCAACTGATGTTGGCACTAAATCTCTCTCAGTGTAGAAATGACTCACAATGCACATCCAAATTGAAATCTCCTATGAATTTGTTCTATTTACCTCTGGGGCTGAAAGGACTGGTCTCTGTGTTCTTTCCAATCTGTCAGAAACTCTACGTCTTTATTATCCATGTTGGACTTTTTTTTAATGGAAAATGTAAGAAAAAAATATTGCTCTTTCATGCAGGTAAGACTGCCTTAGTGAAGAAGCCCCCAGTCATACCACTTCAGGACTCTTGGAGAAACAATATATCTGCATGTAACAATAGTCTGAAAGTATTTGCTTCAGGGATCCAGGAAATGAACACACATCTATATGCACACATATATATAAAGGCAGAACAGTTTTCAAAGGAATTATTGATAACAAATGTAAAAAAAATCTTTGAACATCAAATACTGGAGATACTGAGATTTTCAAAAGCCTAAGGACTTAAAAAGCAAGTGTTGGGCTTTCTGTGCCATGGTTAAAAAGTTTCTATACTGGTGGCTCTGATACTCAGAGAAGTATGAGTATATAAGACAATTTTAAGAAAGAGTATTTCTGAGTAACAATATTAGTTTTTCTGCACTAGATACCTGATAAAAATTGTATCTCTACTTAAGCATTAAATGTTTCTATTTGTAAAGTGTACTTTATAAAGCTTTTAAAATAATTTCCTTTAATTTCTTCACAGACAGTGAACTTGGAGAGGTAAAAATAAGTTCAAATTAAAAAAAAAAAAAGAAAAAAGAGAGGATTCAGTACTCACCCAACAACAATAATGAATAGGAGAATTACAGCATAGTACAAATAGTATAACTTTCCCAAAATAGAAAACAAGTTGCTAAAAGGTTACACATCACAAATGTATGTAACATTCTAGTGAACTCTTTCCTAGATTGTATCAGTAGTGATGAATACTTATGGGTTTTGATATGAGGCTTGTTGAAGGAGATAT
>NW_008795322.1:483786-495978 GCF_000699145.1 Aptenodytes forsteri | reverse complement strand
AAAAAAAAAAAAGAGGGACAACTACTGTAGTTATAGTAGCAAGAGAGTAGATTAATGCTCTGCACAGGATCACCCAATAGCTGAATTAAACACAAAACCTTATACATGCACTGCATATACCCTGATTTGGTTTTAAGGTTTAATTTTTTTTATCCATCACTGAACTGATTTTTTTTTTTCATGCTTTCTTCCAATGTGAGAACTTTCTTTCCCAAGATGGTGTGTAAAATTGATAAATTATATGAGACTGTGTACAAGTAAAAATACACACGCACATACAGTACAAAATGATGCTTATTTCCCTACCCTGGCACATCTTGCTGGACCCAGCCATGGCAAATTATCTTCTTAAGACCCTATAAATGCTGACTTCTGCAGCAATATCCCCCTTTTACATATTTTGTAAAGGTGAGTATAGACAGAGATGGCACAGTGGAGTGCCATATTGATTTATTCCAGCTGGTCCAGCGATGCTGGCTTACAGGATAGCCACAAAAGCTTGCTACACAGGTTTTATTGCACAGCTGTAAGCCAGGCAGGTATCTTCATTAGCACCGCGCTGGGCGAGCCAGGTGCCAGCTTGTGGCATGGCTCACAGCCATGTCCCTTTGTTGTTCCCAACCTCTTGCTCATCATATGTCCCTGAGGAAACTTCAGGAAGAAGCCAGTTAGAGACTTCACAGGGAAGAGAAACGGCCAGTAAGAATGAAAGCAACAATAACAGCAGATAGTACTTTCCAAAGAGTGCTATGGTTCCTATTCAGTGCAGTCAGATTTCATTTTCATGAAAACTTGACTGTGGGTATAGAGGAAAAGAAAACACGTCTGGGTCTTGGCCCAGTACGGGACTGGGGATACAAATGGAACTTTTCAGAGAATGCTGTTCTTTCAACTGGGCTTACCATTGGCTGGTTGTTACAATCCTTCCTTCTGCTCAATGTCGTCTAACATCTCTCTTTACCTTGATTTCCCTTTCCCTCCATGTCTTCTCACCCTCATATGACTAATTTAATTTTCTTTCCAGCACCCTAATTTCCTCCTAACTCAACTCACAAATTCAAATGAATCATGTAATTTGTACAAACCCAGTGTTCACTCTGCTGTGGCTGCTGTTCCCTTTCCCCACACAGTGTCAATCCTTTCTCTTTAGATTGCAAATATTTTAGGTACAAATTATCTACATGATCACAGTGGCTACTATTTCAGCACCATCATAATAAACGTGTTGAATAATAATCCAATAAAAGAGTTTAATCATGCCCCACAGTCATGCCAAATGTATTTCACTTATAAGTTAGTTACATTAGAAAAAACAAATAAATAGGTATAAATGACTCCGTGTGATTGTGGTCATGTATGCATTCACATTTCTGTGTTAAAATATGTCTCTGTAATGTACATACATGTGTGCAAATTGATACAGGCACCATATTCCCATTACATACTAGTTTTCTTTTGAAAGAAAAGCTGATCATATTGTGATTCACAATCAAAACACTGTACTCTCAAAATACTTTCAGAATAGACTTATCCTTAGTAGGTTCACAGTTTACAACTGTGTGTTTAAATAATAAAATAAGGGTGCTGAATTTTTGTTTTTCTGTGAAGAAGACAGATTTGCCTTTCTGAAAAGAAGAAATAAATAAAGAGAGAAGGAATATATATGCAGTGCATATATATGTGGATATCAGCTTAAAAACACAGAGGTTTTTTTAACCAGGTCCAGGAACCTAAACCTTTTTTTCTGGGAATAAAAAAGCATATACAAAAAAAACATATAAGCCATAAGCTTTAGGTTCCTTCTTGTGGCAAAATATAACTCCCCCTCCCCTGCCATTTTTGAAGCTGACATCCCACTATATCAGACAGCTTTGTGTTTGGTTATTCTGTGTTAAGAATAATGCATTGTAGGTATATAGCCCGAGAATGAAGAGCCATCCTGGACATACTAGCACTGAAACCTCTGGAGGGAGAAATGTGTGCCTTTTACTATTTTTGTTGAGAGGCTTTAACTCCTCCCATGACTTTTAATATTCAATATTGTTATTTTGAAATTACAGTAGTTTACTTAAAATCAAATACAGTACTTTGTGATAAAAGTAAGAAAAAATACAAGCCTCACTTAAATCCTGTTATTTCCATAATTATTTTCCTATGATTTTGCTATAATGATCTCATTCATTTTTACAAGATATGCAGAGCTCAGAGCACATATACCACTCTATATTTTTACTGCTGTCATCATGAAAAATTGTATTTACTGGGAGAAGTGACATTTTTTGCCTTTTGACAAATTCATGGAAATCTCTTTTTTTACTTGCAAATATTTGCAAAGTAGGAATTGATACCTTTGCACAGATCTGCCTTGTGAGGTGCTATGACACTTTGAAGTTCTTTGATAATTTTATTTAGTTTGTCACACTCCAGGCTGTTTAAATATACTCGGGCGTTTTGATACACTTATAAAACTGGCTAGCAGGGCTGTCTGTGGAGTAGAATTCATTATTCTGGGATTGGATGTAATGGTTAGAACAAAAGATTGGAAGTTAATAACAGGTATTTGCAAGTTTTACAACAAAACTTAAAACCAGGTGACACTCCAGTCAAACCTGAATGCATAGCTGTCTTTAATGTCCTTAAACATATTGCAGTGCAAATTAACTGTAAGCTGAAGTTAGATGATGTCTCATACTGTCAGTGCTACGCTATTCATTTCATAATGCACGTAAAATTCTTCATGCTGATGAAAAGATTTCTGCAGTGATTTCTGTGGAGCTCAGAGTAAACCACAAGGTCAGGACAGAATAAAGCAAGCAGTTAACAGTGAACCTACCATCATCACTGGTTGCTAACGTAAAGCTAGAGCCTTTTTAGAAGATTTCTGTGTGGTGGGTGAGACTTGAAGACAGCCTTGGCAAAAGGGACCCTGCTGGAATCCACTGTGGAATATGAATAAAACACCTCTGCATTACTGACAAATGTCACTGTTTTGTGTGGCAGACCGTATGAGTAAAACAGTGAAAATTGTGCATTGACCTTCACAAACCCAAAGTCTTCAGACCTGTGACTGTGTAATTTTTAAATATTTTCAGATTGTAGGAATTATATTTTCTCCACAGAGGTGCTGTGACTAATATAATATGGTGTTCTGTAGTAATTTGCAATTTCTGTCAGATTGGGTATATAAATATATAAATATGGAAAGTATTTGCTTAAAGAGGTGCCAGCAGTGCTTTCTTAAACTTGTATTTATCAGTGTTTAAAAGAGGAATAATTAAACAGACAGATTACTTAGCTGTAGTTACGTACTTCACTGAAGAGCTCCGGGTCTTCAGCTCAAAACTGTAAAATTAACTACCAGGCAGTTAAAAATATGTACCTAGCGCAGTATTTCATATTTAATGGAAATTCATCAGAAATCCATCAGTCAAAACAGACTTGTACAGAAGGAGAAGTATTATTCTGTCACTTTCTAGTTCTTTCTCAGGCTCAGTGATATCAACTGCATAGCTGAAATAGCTGCTATGGCTCTTGTGTTTAATGTAACTAAGCTGTTTTATGCCCTCTGAGAATCTGGGCCATACTCATTAGTGGAAATTGTTTTGCTTTGTTTTACCTCTGGTTATACTATGATATATAGAACTTGAACAATTGGCCCAGAAGAAGTGTTAGGCTACGTGAAATGTCTCTTCACTTGAAGAAAATAATGTTTTTGTTGTTGCCACCATAAATTTGGTTCACATTTCATTTTCCTTTTGGCATGTACAAAAGGCACCTTTCTCTTTTCCATAACAGAAATTGCTTTCTATTGTAGTAAATGCCTGACTTTCGATGCTTCCTGCAAAGCTGAAGGATTCCTTCTGCAGGGAAAATGTCTCATCTGAAAATCATTGCTAGGTCTAATTTATAAAAATGTGTCAACATGACTAATTGTAAGATGAGTGGTGAAGCTTATTATGTGCAGTATAATGCTGACTGTCTTCGCTGAATACGGCAACATATTTCAACTGTGGCAGTAACATCTCAAACCCTTTCTCACAGCAGGTCAGGAAAATAAATGTGATGCTGCTCCAGAATAAATGGCATAAATGGTTCTAAAATACATGACAACTGGCAAATGGATGTTTATTCTGTTTAAGAACTGAATCAAGTTTTAAATATGTATTTCACAGTGGTCATAGTTTTTGTTAGAAATCTTTTCCATTTGCTTGCAATTTTGCTAGCACCTTTCTATAATACTTCCTACTTGTTTTTCTATGTATTTTCTCAGCCTCTTAGGACAAAAGACAACACAATTCTTAAGGGAGAACTGAGTTGCAGCTGTTTCTACTGTGCTGGCATTGCAGTTAAACTACTAATGAATACGTATTCCCCAAGAGATGTATTTCCCAGGGAAATTTTCCTAATCAGCATGAGTTAAGAAGAAGAAAGGGAAAATTAGAAAAGAAAAATCCCCCCCCCAAAAGTTTCTTTAGAAATACTTTAGAAATAAACCTAAACAGACTACATAGTGTAACAGTGGGAAGACTGTCACCAGGTGTCAAAGGGTTGATAGAACTGACTCCAATCTTGCTCCACTCTTTGCCTTTAACACTCAGTTTTAAAAAGTGCCTCGGTACCATCACCGCTCATCGACTTCAGCAGAATTTGAAGTTTTCACAAAATGTCTAAGAATTACACTGTTCTTTTGGTTTTTGCATAGTTTTCCATAGGTGGTAAGTTAAGAATCTGGTGATAAAAATATGACAAATCATTTCTTAAAATCCTTTTTTCTTTAGTTTCTATAATACTTTTTTCTTTTAATCATATCTAAAATATTTTAAATTGAGTTAACATTCAGATGCTTTTCCTTATGTGTGGTTTTTCCTAACCATTCCTTTTCTTTATAGCCTTTCAAATGAGACCTGTCACTCATTTCTCCCTTGTTGCTGTATGAACAAGATCATCTTGCATGCATAGAGATAGATGCTCTTTGCATAGTCAATTTTATTGGACACTTAGGAGTCTCTAAACTTGTGTGACCTTACCACGAGCTGTGAGGATAAAAGTGTATTGTAAAATTATGGAGAAAAGAAAGTCCACACAACTATTCCTGTGGTCTGTACCTGCAGGCAGGTTATAGTCTGTCAGATATAAAGGCATGGGAGGGCAAATGCAAACGAGGGAAGTTGTGGTAGATCAAGGAAAATGGTTAAGCATTGACAAATTATTGTACGTGGAAGTTCAGAGAAAGATTTTTGCAACAGCACCATTTTGAACAAATCTTGTTCTTTCTGAAGATGACAGTCCTTAGAATCCAAAATATTTCACAGTAATACCTTCTCTTTTCAGATAAAAGGGTCCCCAACATCTTTATTTTCTATCTATCATTTAAGACACTCTAGGAGCTTTATCAAAGCTATAGTCTTATAAATTATTTTCACTTCTGGAATGGAACTAGTGGGATATTTACACATCAGGGCTATTAAAATATAGCTCAGATTAACTCTCTGCATGTGTCAAAAACAAGCCTCCTTTCTATGAAGTTTTCAAAAGCTATCACCAAAGGTACTGTAAAAGAAATTAAGCTTCTCAAAAAGTTCTTGTATTTCATTTCTCCTTACAAGCTATTGATAAAGAGCAGTGTACAAATTAATTGCCTGCTGTAATATTTCATCTGTAGGGACGATTGGGGAACATAAAATCTCAAGAATTTCTCAGTATCTTGTGGAATTAAGCTCTAACACTTTGCTTTGCCACCTGGATGGCTTGATAAAGTCCCAGGTTGGCATTTCTTTGCCTCATCAGCTTTCCATCTGCTTCTTTCTCTCATCTGAAAAACACCTCTTCTTTCCATACCCATGTTTTCTCCATGTATTAGTGGTCACTTTTTGTTTTAACCTTTTAAATTCTATTTTATTCAACTATGTAAACAAGCCAACTATTTGGCTAAAAGGACAAAAATTTTAATACCTGTTTTTTGGCTGCATGATTCATTCAGTAGTGGCTTTCTGTAATTCCTTCCAGGCAGAATAGTTTATTACAGAATAGAAGTAATTTATAAAACTCAAAACATTTGCTATGGATAAGCTTCCAAAACTGGCTGCTTAGCTGAACGTCATTAGGTTGGAAATCAGGCTGGTAATCTCACAAGAATGGAGTTTCTCCCTAATTTTTCAATATCTATTGGTTGATTTGGGGCAGATTAAGATACCAGAAAACCAAAATACGTGTTGAACTCCAGATTATAAAGGATGAAACCCGACAATGAATCCTGACATACCTTTATATAAATAGAAAAAAGCTTTGATAGCATTAAGGTAAACTAGAATCTCAGCTGTCTGCCTGCCTGAACTACTAAGAATGTTCTTCCCAAGTCAGAAGGCACTTTTGTACAGGTTCCACATGCACAGAGTGCAGTCTTCAGTTTGATACATCTTTAGCTCCAATCTGTATTGCTTGAAACATCTCTGCTCGAATATAGGACTCAAATCTCACTTAGGTGTGGGTTTATATCACAGGTTTATATCACAGTGCTGCACCTAGTAAAATTCCTGCAAAACCAGCCTTCATTCTGGGGAAGTAATAATTTGAATCTGTGTTTTTTAGAGTGATCTGTGAATATTTAGATAGGAAAATATGATCCAAATAGAGTTAATGTTATATTTCCTTAAAAATAGAAATTTAAAGTACGGAACCACTAATCTAGAATCCTGTATGAATTATTTATTTTTTATTAAAAAACCACCCTTTTAATAAGGAAGTCTGCATCTGCATGTTAGGAATGCATAACTACATACAAGAAAATATTCCTCTATGTCACTTTACAAACAATTATATGTATATTCATGCTGGACATCATCTTACAATCACAGCAAGAATAAAAGGTTTAAATTAGTCCTGTCATCCCTGGTCCTTTAGGACCCAAAGACCATGGTGTAATATTAAAAGAAAGATGTTCTTTAGCAGGTGCATGATTTTCCTTAGTCAGTGGACCATTGACTTTCTCTCCTTAAGTTCCATTTTTCTTCAGAGATCTCTAAGGCCCTGAACACATTAAAGGTCTCAGTAGAGAACACCCCAATGTCTATTAAATTTAACAATAACAAGTCCCCAGATGACAGCAATTAAGCTGCAAGGATTTGCAGACAGTTCATGTGGATGCCTTTTCCTTGTTTCAGAGAGAAAGCACTCAGGCAGCAAAGTGAAAATGAACGGAAAATAAAAAGCAGAAGGTTTGCTCTAAACATACTGCACCATATAAAGCCCACTGACTGTGGAACAGCTACTGAGACTATGCTCAGCAGAAGCATTATAAATCTGCATGGTGCAATCCAATGCTCTTAACTCTTACCTGACAAAATATTTCCCAGCTGAGAGTTAGATGATGCATTTCTTGCTTACTCAGATCTTTTGGAAGTTGTATTTGTGGGTGCATTGAGATGTGTGTGGCACCTTGTAGAAATTTATAGTTCATCTACACTTCATTTTTGCTAGAATCTGTAGGCACAGAAGGCGGCAAGAAAGCAGAGGTACTGCCAAAAATGTGCCTTCAGTCTGAGATTTAAAAAAAAAAAATTTTTTTAAAGTTTTTGGTAACATACATAGCTCACTGTGCAGAGTATTTTTACAGTTTGGTTCTGCTTGCTTGCTCAAGATCTCTTTTAAAAATAAAAATCCACTTCATGAAAAAATAATTTTCATAATTATTATTTTATATGCACTAACATAGTTTTATTGTTATGCATATGTAATGGAAAGTGGTTATTCTTGACTCTTGTTAGAGAGCTAGAATTAATTTCCCACTCTCACAGTTACTATAGTAACTGCACTGGGAAGCGCCTATTTGGTTATTTTTATTCTGAAATAACTAGAATTTTCAATGTAACTTCAGCTGCTTCCAGAGTGATGCATGTTAGAGGAAGGAATACGCATCAGCAAATAACGTCTACCCGAGTTGTATATTGATATACCAACAGCATTTTATGTTCATATCCTGGCTTTGTCATAATTTACTGAGGTAGTCAAAGTTCTGTAGGTACAGCCTACAGTGTAGCTGGAGAGAGGACATATGAGGATCTTTTCTTTCACTCAGACCTTTTCTTCACTTTGAAAAAAAATCTCAGATTTGTATTTGAATGAGCCAACTGAATTTACCTAACTTGAGGTGGAACTCTAAGAAAGACAATGGAGCATCAAGGAACCTTGCCTTTATCTCATCTTGCCGATTTATGTGAAAATGATGCATGACACGCAATATTTAGAATTTTGATTCAAGGTAGACAAAGCTGAGACAAACACGTCTCTGACCCACACCTGGTTTACTCAGAGAAAATAGATTGTGTTGGAAATTATTTTGATTTTTTAATATATCACCATACAAACTGGATGGGATTTATCTCACCAGACCTGTTTAATAGACATCTAGTCTTCCTTTGTAAAGAGAGGAGAAGGAACTTTTACAGCTATACGTTTCATATCAAGGTAGGTGTTTGAGAGAATATGAAGTCTGGAAACCTTGGAAATCAGCTTAGCTTAAATGCTTAATTTACAAATGAGATAAAACTGCCCTTAGTATACATAAAAATAATCAGATTTACTTACGAAACTAGTCATAGCTGTTGTGGAGAACATTTAAGGGAAGAGGCATCCCTTCCTGCTTCTCAAGCACCGTGTTTTGCCTGCCTTTCACTTGAGAAGCAGAGAAGTGTCTGTTACAGCACTATCTACAATAATTATTCACTATTTTCTGTAAAGAGTCCTAATACTAGGGAGGCAGATTCTGTCTCTTAATCCTTTGAAGGCATCAATTCTTTGTTGGAGTGTAATGTGAAATAATTGTGCTTTCCAGTTTTTGATTTTCAACACTTTTTCTACTAAGGTGAGGAACTTTTTTTCACCCATTCCATTAATTTATCAATTTAATTTTACACTCCGGTTTCAGGTTTACAGGTATAGGCAATTTTCCTTACCATAATATCAAGTAACTTCCCAAAGTCATGTTTTGTTAAGTCAGTGTTTGAAAATCTGGATTGTATTTTCCTCAGATCTCAGAGAATGAATCTTTTCTGTCTGAGTTCATTAGATTGTCTAGTTTAAATCCTATTTAAGCATGAAAATCCCATAGATAAACTGATGAAGTTTTTAGTAATAAGGAGGATGGAAAGGAATTCAAAAAAGCAGCTGTTCTCATACATTACAAAGAATCAATATTTAAATCAAAGCAGATGATATGAGTTCATTCAATTCACAACCACACGTTAGCAGGAGTTATTTTGGGGATCAATGCTGCAAAGTAAAAATGATTCTTGAAACCAAAAAAGAAAAAAAATCCACAGATGTGCTTCATGATGTTAATCTTATTGAGGATTTCTGGTTGTGTGGTTCTAGAGGTTAAAGTTATTGTTAAAGATCTGTTTCCTTTAAAACTTAACTTCTGTCTTTATTACTATTTTGAAAGGAAGTTTAATTCTTCTGTCACGTCACGTGCTTTTAAAAACATGCCCTGGATTTAAAACTGAGTAGTAAGAAGGAGAAAAGAGTCTTTTCTTTGCAGTACTTGGAGTCTGTTTTTGGTTTCATGCATACGTTAAAAACATGTTTTAGCTCCTCCCTGCTTCTCTCTGGCTTCAAGACACACTTTGCTCTTGATCCTGTTGAATCAGTACAAATAGCAATTCACTATGACACAGGGATTTAGAGCTTGGTCACTTGCTGATAGTGTGTTTAGCTAGACTGAAACCCAAAAAGCAAAATGATCCTCTTCTGTTTTAAAAAAGAAGTTGTTAATATACTTCGCAAAGTCCTCCTGTGTTGGTCAGGTGGTTCTGGTTTGCTTTTTTTCTTTTTTGAGTTGAAAGTAGTTTTTGAGAAGAGACACATATAGCATTTTTCTTATCTAGAACTCTAGAAATAGTTAATTTTTTTTTTTTTTTTTTGGTACCTGAATCCAGAAATTGGTAGAAAAATTGGGTCAAACTGAATTTTTCAGTATGTTTTTGGTTCCTGAATGTTTTTCATACCTTTTTTTCATTAGCAAGTGTTTCATTAGCCATGTAATGGATTGTTATATTTTTGAGCAGTTGTAAGAAAATCAAAGGAGATAAAAGGCTATATTCAGAAAGCTGCCAGGCATAAAGAGATACTCCTCTCATCAAACAGTTCAGTAGTTAGGGTACTCAGTTAGAAAATAAGAGAATTGGTTTTGGTTCCTACAATATAATAAGATTAGCCATTTGTGTTCTCCCTTTGCAGAGAGTTTTTTAATCAATAAGGTTTATGCTACTCAGTGATAGGCATCTGGTGGATCTGGTTTGCTTTGTATAAAATAAAGAATGAGGCAATGAGAATCATGGGGGTTTGAGTATTCATGTGGGAAGGTCCTTTCTGTAACCCACTTAACCTTTCTGTAACCTGTTAATAAGAGAGATTCTCACAACGCACAGGTCTCTTATGTCACGTAGCCTGGTGTCTGGGATGTGAAAGGGGTACGGTGGAGGACTGAGTTCCCTCAAGCTGAGAACGGGTATCTACCAGCCTACCTCAAAAAAGTTACCAGAGTTTGTTAAATTCTGTAAACATAGACTCAACTGTTTGTAACTTCCTAAATTGTGAAAAATTCTGACAAACTTGATACTCCTAGAAAAACTACAGCAAAACAAAGCAATGTTCTACACAAGTTTCTTCAGGACATTGTGAGTTAAGCTCTAATAGGTATTTTCAGTGTGTAGGGAGTGGAGGGGTATTTATTTGTTTATATTTCCAGTGTAAAAATCTAAAGCATGACAAGAGGTGAAACTATAATTTGCACATTGCTGTTTTAATAGCATTTAACAATTTTTCTGATGTTTAATACCCTTAAAAACTCATCTTTCATCTAACACTTCATTTGGAAGAGGAAAATATAGTAGACCTGATTGACAATAGTGAGCAAATTACCCCTTAACCAAAACCTAAGACTTCATAGAAAGAACAGTATCTATTTAAAAGGACTTTAAATGTTATGTCTTCAGTTTTTAAATAGTAATATTAAGCTAATGTATAACACATTATTAAGTTTTCATTTCACTTTCCCAAGAGTTTGAGATGTCCAAAATATTATTTCTTTTCCCCCCACCCAGCTTTTTTCTTGCCACTGAAGTACAAGATTGCATAAAATGGCCAAATTGTTTAATTAATTCTTGGTCTATCAGGCTATTGACACTAGTAAATTAAACATGCTTGGGAAGATTCCCAGACACTGAGGCCGATTGGCACAGATCAACCCCTGTGCTGATAAAGTCTCTTACCTGCCAAAACAGGGTGGCTGGATGTGAATGGCCTTTTGGGAGTCATCACTGGAAAGCTCCAGCTCCCAGCTTAGGCTTGGGAATTACTTGGGAGAGTGCAAATTGGCCTAGGCCAGAAAAATTCCCTGGATTATTTTAACAATATACAGGACCATATTTTATTGCCTGAGAATGGTATAATTAACTAGTATAGATGTAGCCACAAATACTGTGTGGAAGAAATTTCACTGCCAAAGCATTGCATAAACATAATAGTCACTACTAATGAACAATTAGGTTTGTGTTTTTGATGGTTGATGACAGTAGACGTTGTAAAGTGGTTTGAAATCTAATGATAATAAGCTATGTAGAAAAGCTGTGTGATGTTAATTGTGGAAGTAAAAATAGAGATCTGCATTGCTGTGCCGTTGTTGCAAATGACACAAGTTCTTCTTTAGATGGTTTCTTTGTTAACTGCTTTTGCTCAGATCCCTCAGGATACTTTATCATTCAGCTTACAAACATTGTTCCAAATGTTCTTTTTTTCTAGCGAATGGAATAGCTCAGCAATGAAAGCTTTGAACTGACAGTTGAATCTTCACATCACTGAGAACCTCATTATTGGTTTGCAGTAGCTTGAATGAAATTGCATCTTGATTGCACCAGTCGCACATGTACATTTCAAACCCTGTAAATATGAAGCTAATTCTCAATATCGACCTCAGATTTTAGAAGAACCATGGGACAAATAAGGTTTCAGAAGCAAGTTGTTCAGCTATTTAAACTTCACACACGGTGATACTAAAATAAAATTGAAATAATTCAGCTGGAATAAAGGGAAGGATTTATCAATGCTTGTTGAGCTATTCTTCCCCAGCATCTGTATTATTATAGAAAGTATATATAAAGAAGGGGGGGGGGGGGGGGGGGAGGGGGCTATACACAC
>NW_008795322.1:452390-483758 GCF_000699145.1 Aptenodytes forsteri | reverse complement strand
AGGCGGGGACTGGCCGCCGGGGGCGCCGCGGCGGGGGGGGGGGGGGAAGGGCACTAACTACATTTTGCCTCCTTTAGCCCCATAGCCTTAATTAGAACAGATTTGCTCTAACATCAAAACTGTTGTCTGTCCACCAAACTCATTGGTATGGCAATTATAGTAAAAGATCTCTGAACTCCACTGATTAAGGAAACGTTTCTGTGAGCAAACATCGAGCATTTCTGACTCAGACTTGTGCATTAATACATAATTGACTGATACATAATACATGTATTATCCCTGGCCATTCAGATCCAAATGCCTTTGATCAGAACACAGATAACTCAGTTGTTTGTTCAGTATGCAAATGGTCAGTCTTCTTGAAGCTGCTAATTTAACAGTTCCTTTTTGCACCCAGGATATTCTTTGATGTGTGTTTTACCAGTTGAACCCATGTGTCATACTTACGCTATGTATTCCTTTCCCTTTGTTACAAAGCTGTCTTTTGAGTCAGCTTTGAATATCAATAAGCCAGCTGGCTGTTCATCTCTTGTTGTTCATCGTTAGGCATTATTTGTCATTTGTAGAAGTTCACATATTTCTAAAGGGAATGACCTTTGAAAAATTAAAAACACAAGAGTGTTATTTTTGTCATATCTTCAAAGATGTGTTACAGTCATTCACAGTGCTGTGGCTGGAAATAAAGCAGTTCATCATGCTGAGCCATCTTTGATATAGGGGGAGAATACGCAGCTTAGTATCTTTTCTGTTTTCATGCATCCCTTCCACTTGTATACAGTCTGCACACATGCTTTGGTGTGCATAGTTCCACAGGAATAAAAGACATGATTTATTTGTCTGAATAAAATGAACTGGTACAAATGCACACTAAATAATAAGTTAATTTGGTCCCAGTTTAGATAAACAGGACTACTTCCAAATCCATTTGGTTTCTCATGTTAAACGAGCCAAGTATTGCAGTTCACATAAATAGGCTTTTTGGGTTTTAATGTTGCATTGAGAGAAAGATTGAGATCAAATAATAAAGGACTCTCTTGGGCAAAGAACAGTGGCAGAAAAGAGAATTGACCGGACTTCTACATATGTAAGGCCCTGCTCCTTTTGAAATCACTGATAGGGGTTGAAGCCCATAAAATTCATCTTGTGGTCATTTAAAGAGACTCCATTTAAGTGATAAGGGGCTTTCTGATGATCCTTTGGAAAATTAAAAATAACAGATCTAATATATTAAATTTTATTAGTACTTTTCAATTACCTTTCAGTTTCCTTTCATTAATCATGCATCTCCATGAACAAGATGATAAATTATAAGTGAATACTCAAATGTCATAATTTAAAAAGTGAATTTTAATAAGAACTCATGGCTGACATGAAATATCCTTCGGGAAAATATAAAAAGCAGTTTTGATAATTCTTCAGGTTTGTTTTGTCTAAAGTCATCATTGCTTTACATCAGTAACGCAAGAGTCCAATTTTTACCTCTGATTATGTTCTTGCCTTTTTGCAAGGGAATACATATTACATTTTCTTGAGGAATTACAGCTGATAATGCTTATAGTTTCTGCATGACTATTTACTTACAGTTAGGCTTGGTGAGTGGATCAATATTTGAAATAAGAGATACTAGCTCCATATGTTCCCCTCCTACTTAAAGCATTCTGCAGGGAATTAATTACTCTTGTATATTGCTGGGTTTGATAGTTAATGAATGATTTCACCAGTAGACTCTCCCTACCAATTCTGGCAATAGCATTAGTTAAAGTAAGGGTATGGCAAGAAAAGAAGCAACATAAAGAAAAGACTTCATATCATGGATCAGCCTGCCCACATATGATTTTTCTAGTCCACTCTGATCAGAAAGGATGGATCTTGATTACAATTTTTTAGTGCTTTAGACCTGGAATCATAAAGGAGTCGGTATCATTGTCTGTTTTTTTTCCTTTCCTAAAATTTGTTGTATGTGATACATGGAGTTTCTTGGAATCATATTGTGCAGATCAGTTACCTCTGTTTTGTAGTGAGAATGCCCCTGAGAATGCCTAGTTGGTTCATCTTAACCTGGTGGATAGGTTGTGCCTATATATCTTATTGCAGACATACATAGGCAGAGATTCTTTTATATTCACTCAGACATACATGTCACATACACTATGGCTTTTTCAGACAAAGGAATTTCATATTCTTGAGTGGAGAAAATGTTAATATATTGGTAATTTCCCTGTGTGATTTTAAGGAATTAATCTCAGAAAATTTCCAGTAATTAATTTCCTTATTATAAGGGTATGTCCTCTGATCATTACAATTATTTTAGTGACTGAGAATCTACCAGATTTAACTAATTTTGGTTGTATAGCGTAAAAAACAAATCTTGAGTAGAAAAACAAAGAAATAGGATGTTCAAACTGGAAGGTAAAAAATGTAGCTTGGGATATCTATGAAGAAGGTAATCTTTTTCCCTCCATCTCTCTTTTAGGTTCATTCATCCACTTATTAAAACGCAATTTCTTTTCTAAAACATACAAAGTATTTTATGAATTACTAAGGTGTTAATTCGGCTCTGAGGAATTTTTAAATGTGATTAAGCATCTCAAATTTGATCACATTTATTAGTCCTCAGAATGACATTTTCCATTAAAAAAACCAAACCAAACCAAAACAAAAAACCCCACCAAACCACAGCTCAGACAAGTCAGTCAAATACATCATGCATACCTAATGTAAGGTAACACACCCATTTTTCTAACTACATTAAAAATCAGATATGTCACATACTAGAAAAGAACTTTGTAATTACAATTAGGAAATAAAATATCAATTAACCAGGCAATACACAGGTAAATTTAAATTTCAGAGAAGAAGCAGCAAGAGTAAGAAATTGTTGCTGATTAATATCATACTCATAAATGCACGTCAGACTTTATTCTTTTCACAATTTCTATGTGTTCTGATAAAAGTTTTACTGATATTAAAAGTAGTAGTTTCATTAAAGATAGAAGCATTGACAAGTGAAAGGAAAATAAAATTCCATGTCAATTATCTCAAAAACAAATAACAAAATAACTAAAATAACAAACCCTGGCTAAGTTGTTTTTCAGACATGCTATACTTGACGAAATTTTGTCTTTTTCAGAATAGTGAATAAATATTTTATTAAGAAAGTACAATGTAGTTTAATTAGCATATTAATCGTCTCCCTTCCTTATAGATGGGAGCCATAACTCCCTTCAATGCAAAGCACAAAAGCAACTGGCAAAGCTTTAAGAAGATTCTAGGAAGGAGAGGACACAATTAGCTGTTGTCTGCAAAGGCAGTTTTTTCAAAATGTTTTGAAGGATATATATTATGTATTTATCATTTGCAAGAGAAAGGGGAGACTAAGTCTGGAAAAAAATACTGTGATAAAAAGAAACCAATAGGCTTCATATACTAAAAATTATTTCAAACAGTTGATAAAATATACTTCACACACTATATACATGTCATCCAGTTATTACAAAAGCTTTTGTTGGAGCTACTCTATATTTTGTTGATTGGATTTGTTTATCTTTTTCTGTTAGTATTGGCACTGCTCCTTCATGAACATGCTGCTTTGCTTGTATATTCATCTGTTTACATTTGTTAGGTGATTTGTCCTCAATAGGTACAAATGCTTATTTACCAAAATAAAAATCTAAGTTCAGCAGCCTTTTAAATCAGCCAAGGATAATCAGGAAGATAGAAAGAAAAGAATCCATTGAAAGTTGATCTGATGCCTTAGTTTTCAAAATACAATCACTTGGTGATAGGTCCTTAAAGGGCTTGAGATGGTGATGCTAAAATTACCACACTGTAGAATTAAATGGTTAAACCATGACACATACCTACTGAAAAGGAGTTTTCAACCCTAAATCCTCTTACATGTGAGTGTTTGAATTGGAAAATGATTTAGGAAGAATAGCCTTACCTGGATAACATATCATCGGAAATTGCAATAATTGTTGTTGTGCGGTAATGAAAGAAACTAGTAGCATAGAACAGACCGGGTTAGAAAAATACTTGATGAAATCTGTTTCCTTGGTTTTGCCAAAATCACGTTTCAATAAAAGGTTGAGGAAGGCATTTTGAGTGGTGAAAGGAAGTATTTCAGCAAGTGTTGTATTTAGAGCAGAAGAAGGGTATAAGGCCTTATACCCAAAGCCTGATCTTGAGAAGAACTGAGAAACCAAAATTAATTACCATTTTTTTTTTAATAAGACTCAATGAATTTAAAACTGTCAGAATAATACAAAATTAAGTTAGGCTGCCTAGATCTGTGCCAAACCCCCCTTTGCATTTCAACATTTTTAAAAACCAGGTCACTTAGGTAGTGCCTAAATGTAGACCTCTGGTCAACAAGAGTTTAATGCTCAGCCTTACCTTTTTTTTTTTAATGCAGTGGAAAAATGAATATAATCAAGGATATTATAAGACACAAATAACGTTCATAAAGCATTCTGAGAACTCTTAGTCAGTAGAAGTTACAGAATAGCAAAGTAGTATCTTTCATTTAATTTTTATTATATGAAGTTCATTCTTGCTGTACTTTCCCAAAGTGTATTTATGAAGACACTACCTTCCGCAGTTGCAGTAGGGCCACATCAGTGTATTAACACATTTTCTCTGTTGTTCTTTATGTTTTTTTAAGAATATGTTTCTTGTTCTTATGTATCATGAAAATATGAAGAAAATATAATCTGCAAGGTGGCACCTGCCTGAAATTGCAGAGAACCTGAAGCAGTGGTTCTGAGGGGGATTTTTAGCATTTGATGGAAATTATTTCACACGTTTATCAAGACATATTAATGAGTAGTGTTGTATTATTTAGCAGTCTGAGATCTTGATACTTTTTTAGGCAGAGCACATCGCACACATACAAGCACTTTATACATTTAGCTTTTTCATGTATGCTGAACTCGATATGCAAGGTATTTCATGTTTCTCGAGTCCATGAAATACCCAGATACTTTACAATGGGAATCTATGGATGGACTGTTATTTCAAACTATTTGATGTAACATCTCTAGGCTGTTTTTTACATATCTCAGTAGAACTCTGTCTAGTGACAGCAAGAATCTGCAGGGAAATGATGCTATGAGGTTACAAAGTCCTCTTGCTGCAAACTGCCAGATGCTTTCCAATTGAATACAGGCTCTTGCTGAGCTTAATCAGTGAGGATTTTTACAATATTTCTTCAAGAGAATATAGAGGAAGATTCTATGGCATTAGAAACAATACAGTGGATGCATATACTCAGTATGCAGATGCCAACGGTTATGGAGAATAAAGTAAATATTTGGAGTGGGCAAAAAGGCACGTGGTTCAATCTTTTTTTCTGAAAGATCTATCAGTTTAAAATAATTGGCAAGCTCTACTTTTTGGGAAACTCGAGAGTGGAGCAGGGGAAGCAATGTCCAGGAGCATTTAAACACACTGTATATCTTCATTAAGCGCACTATATAAATCTAACTGCCAGCTACCACAATGCCTTTTGCAGGTTGTATTAATCTCGGTGACAGTTAACACAATGCCCTCAGTATGAATCTAAATGCCAGTTGCATTTCTCCTGCTTAACTTTTGAGTAGAGCTGTGCAAAGGACAAGAATTCTGTCTGGGGAAGGACTGAATTATCAGCATAATGTCTTCATGCCAGGTAGGACAAACTCACTAGTTCAGAAATTCTCTGACTGAAAAAAAATGGGAAAGAAGTTTCAGGTTAGTAAGTGGAAATCTTTGATTAAATAATGACAGCAGTAGTAATTTAGATAATGCTTTTATCTTTTATTTAGTTGTACTATATAATCTAAGTAAATCACCTAAAGCAAGCTTATAATAGAACAAAATAGGAATTTTTCATTCCAAAACAGTCTAGAGGAGTTTCTTGACCTTTTCTACTACTGGTACTTTTCCCTTAATTTTTCCCCTAATTAAAATTGATAACCATATAATTAAATGTTTCAACCTTAGCAGTTACTAAGTCCTTCTATAAAGATGATTCACATGAAGAGCCACGCTTTATCAAGGCACGAAGGTTCAGAGCTCTGTAAGTTTTCTAAGTCTCAAGGGAAGTGGGAATCACAAATTAGTCCTTATTGAACAGTAGAAATTACAGGCAACTAAAACTAACTTCCCTACCTAACCAAGATCACTCTTTACCTTTTACCCCATTATCTTTTGCTCTGTGTGCATGGGTACTACATTAGTAAATAGATGGCAATCTGATGCTACTTAAAAGAATATGGGACAAATTCAATGACACACACCCCCCCATCTGGCTAAACACTACTCAGTGTCAAAAGATATAACTTTTTTTTCAGGGACTGGCCAATTTTGCACAAGTTTGAGAGCAGGCCAAGCAAAGTATGTATGAATTTTGGTATATTAAATTAATTTTAATCTATGATTGCTAAAGCTTTTCAAATACATGTATGTGTGGATAGTTCAGAAGGAACGGTTATATGACGTAGTGCTTCCACTTTTGTAATACTCGTTTAAGACAAAAACCCCATTCCTCTGAACAGTTTTTAAGCATGTCTTGGAGAAAAAGGAATTTGTACATGGCTTTTAGAAAGGCACATGGCTGTACATTCCCTATGCTGGTGTTAAAAAGATTTGTGCTAGCTGCTCAATGTCTTTATTTAATCACTTTGAGTAGTTTGGAAAGATAAAAGTAGTGACAAGGTATGTTTTATTTAATCTCTAAGAAGCCTTATAAAATAAGACTTCCAACTGTTCTTGAGCCAAATAGGAAGCCCTTTAATATGAAGTGCACAAAACAGTGTGATGTCCTTTTTTTTACACTACATTGTTCTATTCATGTCCATAAAAGACTAAATTACTAAATGTAATTAAACATATTGAAGTAGTTTAAGTAAACAGGCATTCTTTTTGGCTTCAGTTTGATCAAGATTTCTACTGAGAAAAAATGTACTTCCCTTTAGATAAGGTCCACAGTGTAAATGCAGAATGCTATATTCTGAAGGTCAGCTTTGAATCACATGAACTTTAGCTTAGAAATGCAATCCTAGTTCTAACATAGTAATTAGTATTAAGTTCTCCATTTTAAAATGTATGAATCCCCTGAGTTAGAAGCAGAAGTTCAAACAGGGGAATGCTTTTGTTTTCCATGGCTGTTTCTTTCAATTTTTATGGTGTCTAGACCAATAGGTCAATCTCCTTGGAACCAAGTATGAGAGGGAAGGCACAGAGGGTAGTCTTGTGGAGTGCTTACTTGGTTGTCTCATTTTATTTCTGTTTCACAGCATGGCGTGTTCTTGTCTGAAAGTGTATATACATCTATATATGTAGGGGTGTGTGTATATATATAGGTTTATATTTATATAGGAACACATATAGGGGTGTGTATATATATAGGTGTGAGTATATATTAAAAAAATATATATAAAAAATATTTTTTTGAAGGCATTGCAGTGCATTGTGCTTTGGTCAGTGGATAGGAGTTTTCTGCCTGGTTATTCTCACTGTCTTTTGAATATTCTTGGCCTCATTCTGTTCTCACTGTATAATATGGTGGGAAAATGCTGCCATGAGTGAATGTGCTTTTTTTTTTCTTGTCTACAGTTTTCATTATAACTCACTCAAGATGAAAGCATTTAATTTGGAGAGTACCCCTGTGCAATGGTTGTATTGTAAAGGTATGCTTATAAAATAGGAGGGCTGTTTGGTTACTGATTGATGTTATGTTTGAAGAATAGAAGAATGGTGGGTGCCATGTTGATTCTTTGATCCTCCGAAGCACTCTGGACTATGGCCAGAGCTGCTCTGAACTATAAACCACGAAAGCATTTCCACAAATACTTAAGAACTGCCATTTCTCTTTATATCTCTTAGATTTTACATCATGCTCCATGCCTGTATTATCTGAGCATCTTCCAGCATTCAATGCAGGACCTTCATTCTGACTTTTCTTCAAAAATTAGCCCTTTGAAATGTTTTTTGGTGATGGATGGAAATTTTTTTCTTAAAATACGTGTTTATTTCAGTTATCTTTCCTCATATAAATGTCTGTAATTCCTGGCATAAGCCTCGAGTTGATGAATCTTGTTTTATGTTAGGTCCTGAAAGTGATGAACGTTGTCAGCTCAAAGATGTGGTGGTAGTCCAGTTTGTAGCTGCTGGGCAGCTGGCAAGGAAGGCCTGGCTCCCCTGGCAGAAAGCAGGCAGCTTTCTTCTCCCCAGGGAGCAGAACAGTCCAGCACCGATGAGGCACTTGGTACCAGCTGCAGCTTCTTTTAAGGCTGGTGCATAAAAACCCAGATATTTTGGTTTGGACTGAAGAAATCTGAGGATAATTAAGTTCTTAATGATGAAGAAGTTATAAGTTACATATAATAAAATTGTCAGGAGTTGGGAAAACCTGTATTGTGTAACAAGATAGAGATAGTTAAAACATATTTGAACACACACACACGAGGTGTCTGTGTGTTCATATGTGTATATATAAACAGAGTAGTGCAAGCTACATGGCTACTATCAGCATCAACAAGAAATCCTGATTTTTTTCATGGTAGTTTGGTGTTTTGCAAACAGATGTTCTCCACTGAAGGAAGCACACGGTGCTGTCAAGTGTTTCTTTCTGAATACTAACATTACCCATGTCTTGCTTAGATTTACCAGCAAGATACTGGACTAGCTGGTGGTACTTCATATGGTGTGAAAGATAAATAGAACTGACTGCTACCTCCATATGGTTGGGATTTGACTTCAAGAAATCTCTCAAGTGCAAATAGAGTTTCTGTAGGACAGAGAAGCAGCATAAACTTGAGTGAAAAAGTAAATTTATAAAATTGAATAATCTGTCCTCTGAAATATTTTCTGTGAATAAATTACTTATTTTTTAGACAGGTGGTAACATTCAGATGACTTTTGTCAAAACCTGATAGCATATGTAAGTTGTATGACCTCTAACTGAAGTTGATTCATTAGTACCATTATCTGTTCACATCCAAGCCTAAACTGTGACTGGAAGAGATGTAGAAGGTTGGCAAAAGAGTATCTTCTTCCATGTGCTTCTTACTGTGGTCATGGAAAGGAGATTTAATTCTGTGCAATAACTGGCAAGTCCAGTTGCATCAGAAAACAGTTTCTTAAAAACTATGTTCTATTGTAGAACTGTTTTTATTAATTGTACAAGATTGATGTATTTCCCATAATATTTGCTGTTCCATGGTGTTTTGTATAATACTAACATTGCATAAAATGCCACATACATGAATGCCCAGTTGCTGCGGGAGAACTGGAGTTAAATAAGCACTATAAAAGTGAAATGTGAAAAAAAAAATCATATTGATATTTCAGTGTGTACTTTAATTGTACTGAATCATTTACTAAATCAAAGACTGCTGAGTAAATTGATCATTTCACTAGAAGTTAACTATTAAAGGAAAATGTCACTTAAAAATGGACAAGTTCAAACATAAAGATACCTGTGGCGTCAGTAAACCAGGACTGATGTGTTCACCAGCAAAGGGAATTTAAAATCCAGTTACAATTTTTAAATGTACTACTTTGTTTTGTTAATGATTCAAAAGCTATAGAGTATTGGGGAAATAAAAATTTCATTTTTGTTGCAAGAAGTCTTTTCAAAACAGGATTCTTCAGCTATCATGATGATTTCTATGGACTTATTTACTTTTTATTATAATGTAGCTTTGGAAATGTTTATGTCAGCTGTAGAACTGAAAAATTTTGCATCAGACATTTTCACCAACTTTCATATATGTTAATTTTATTCGCTGATCTTTTACTGTGTTAAATAAAGCAAATGTTTTTCTCACCTTTATTCTTTTTATTTTCTTCTAGAGGGGAATGGTTGTAGATTATTAATGAAGCTAAAGGGAAACAGACCCTTTAAACCTTTGTTTAGTATTTGATCTTCTAACATATATAGCAACACTTTTCAATCACCCACTGATTGTAATTCTTCTGAAAGTTTCAATATAACCCAAAAATCAATATTAACAGATGTTGTTTGCTTAAGTCTGAAAGTGTTCCAGAAAAATGCTCGTCAAATGCATCCCATCTATGGTTTCATAAAGTTTCAGATTCACAGAATCAATATCAGCAGATGTTCACTACTTTTATTTTATTTTTTCCCAAGGCATTGCAGAAGTGCTTCTTCCAGCATAATTTTGAAAGAAAATTGAAACCACCGAGTGTATGACAGCTTTCACTGTTGCCAAAGAATATGCACTTGTCAACTCCTTGAGAAATACATTGTCTTCATCTAATATCATTAGAGACCAATCATTAAACAGAAAAAGATGGTTTTAATTAGTGCATGATGAATGATTGTCTAGATCAATCCACAGCGTAGTCCATACATGTTAAATTCTATATTAGGGCTAGATTAACATTTCTTTATCTAGTGAGAATGTTAATACAGAAAGGAAATATTACAGAGATAGTTAGGGGTAAGATAAGAAAAAGCTCACTTCGGTGTGCATTGGTCTGTAACAGTGGATTTTGGACATTTTACAGTTTAGCATTTGTTTTAAAGGACTGACATGAAATCTATAATTTCTGCATAGACTATTATAAGGCCTCTGTTTTAAAGAGTGTGTCAGAAGATTCCTGCCTGCATAAAACAAAATAATAATAAAAAAAGGAAGGAAACCCCCAAACCTTTTTATTCGGCGGTTTGGAGGAAAGAGATCTTAGCTGTTTTATCCCTCTTCTAGTATGTTAAAAAATGTACAGGTTGAAACTCTGAAGCTGGCCTATGTAGTGAAGAAAGTGTAATCTAGTGAGGATTGGGACTTGCTGGGTGGGGTTGTTTTTCTGGTTAAAATAAAGTACGTATATCTCAAATCAGTTATATAAATGTGTATGTGCTTCTCTATGTATACGTATAATAATTTCTGATAATTCCTGATTGCAATTAGGCAGCTTCCTAGAAACAACAACATGCATCTACTGAAAGTTCTGCTAAAGTGATCAGCACTAATTATAAAATATATTTGATATTAATAAATAGTTTTGTTGCCTATCATAATCTTTATGTGTGTATTAAATATGCCTCATTCTCAGTACTACATTAAAATGACAATGACTTTTCATAATAAGTAGGAATATAATAATACACTGATAAATTGCAGCAAGATAAAGCCTGCAGACAGATCTGCTTTAATATGATTATGTATCTCATGTCAGTAAGTTTTCTACAAACGGCATCATTTCAGTAGGAATACCAGTTAGTTGGTGGGATTATACATGCAACATCTCCAAGCTGATTACAGGTTCTAGTATATCATGGTTATAAAAATGTGGAGATTTTTTTTTTTGGTGAATTTAAACCATTGGTATGTTTATACTGTACATCTGGGATTATTCTGTGTGAGCTCTGAGCTAAAAGAAAACTCTGCAACTGTGTTAGCACAGCAGCAAGTCTACACAAATAAAGCTGCCTCTCAGCAGGGTTTATTAATGTAGGCATCACATCATGCTACTGCAGCTATATAGCTTTTTTTTTTCAGGCTCAGAGGGTAGGCAGAGTGTGCTTACATCTGCCTGCAATACATAGCATAAACATATGCCAGGAGACTTGGCCCTGAGTTGAATTTATTTTAACAAAATTGTGGCAGTTATGATGCCTGTTTATTATATTCAGATTTCGCACTCATCAAGAAGGAGCCAACATTCATAAATTTTTTTTGTTGGATGGAGTGTAATAACAACTGTACAGTTTTACAGTAGCAACATTTTCTTTAGACCCTTTTATATATTTGTATCTGTGGCAGCTCCAGTGTGATTGCGGGTTCCAGTATATGACGTGTTTTATTTTCATTGTTTCTTGTAGGATAGAATAAAAAGAGAAAAAATATATAAACCTTTTACATTTCCTCGGTATACCTCAACTTGAGTAGTGGATAATTGATTATAAAGTTTCAGTATTTCTAGGACACTAATCAGTGATTTTTTTTTTTTTTCCCCTCATAGATATAGTTCATTTCCATAATGAACAGTATAATTTTTACTATGTACATACTTGTAAATAGAAAGAACAGGAGAGTAGGATGTGGCGAAGCATAGGAGTCTTGCTACTTTTTGGACACATTTTGGTTTTCTATTTTAAAAAAATGTCAAAAGAGGATTTCCCTTCATTTCATTTCTTACCATAAGAGGTAGAAGTGAGGAATTTTCTGCAAAATAAAGAAAATCTGCAAAGAAAAAGAAATACCTGATCTAGGCTGTAACCACAAATCAATGCCCTTCATCAGATGGCTTAGCATCTCCATACGCTGACTTTTCTGACTGTGCTTAGCCCCATGCCGGCATAGCCTTTGTAAAACCATATGGGCAGTTCCTTCCAGTAAAACAGGCTTTTCTGAAAAGGGAGCCACAAAACGTTGTGCTGTTGTTCCTAGCCTAATTGCCACTGGTTTGGAGAATAATAATGTATAACTCCAGAACTTGTCTCCATCCTTTCACCTATTACAAGGAAAGTTCTCTCCATCCATATAAGGAAAGCTTCATACCCTTTTTCCATCGTAACTGTCTATCATGTTAGTAAAAGAAATGAATTTGGAATCTTTAATACTTCAGTGGACTTCTGCAGGTGCATCTGTGGCCAAGTGGAGGAATTTCCATTACATCCTTACTCAAATATTAAAATAGGGATTTTTTTAAACATTAAAATATGTAAAAGCAAATGATTTCACAAGATAGCACCTTTGAGCAGTCAGGCCATATTAAACATTTAGGAAACAAGAAATGTTCCATATCTATTATTAAAATAAGTGTCAGCACACAAGAGAAATTTTAACAGACTGGTAATCTATGACAGAGACAATGCCATCCTCTTTTCAGCCATGAACCTAAAAAATAATGTTCATTTCTTTAAGCTGATGGGTGACTGCACTGCATGTGATTATAAGAAATAGGGTAGAAACCTATGGAGAAGAGTATATAAAGTATATATCTAGCTGTTAAAAAGTAGGAACATTAGGATTAGCTATGCATGTAGAGAATTTTTAAACTGAATTTTATTTTTCTAAGCTTAGAAAAATATATTATTAAGATTCTACTGACTAACAGTAACATAAACTGATTCATTGCCTAGAAGTTCAAGCACTTATTACAGTTCTTCTCACAGTCACCTCTGTCATCTCTCTGTTTTTCAAACAGTCTTAAATTTTGCAGTGCTGGCCCATTTCTACGATAAATAGGTATAATTCATATTGCCAGCTGCTGGGGACTACTGTATTTGCCCATAAATGAGTGTCAGGAATAGCTGAATGAAGAGATATTTGAATTGAGAAGAGAAAGTTTAAAATTAGCAAACAAGATGAATGCTATCAGATCCAAACTAATTTCTATCCAGATTCATCAAGGACACAGCTGCTGGAGTGTGTGACATGAGAGAGAAAGTCAAGGAATGTTTACTTGATAGAATGAAATATAGCTGGAATTTGCAGATTACATTAACTGAAATAATGTTGCATGAATAAATTTTTTAGGGATTGTGAAATAATCAGGAAGAAATGGAATAAATATTTCACAAATAAACCCTCTCTGTGACAAGTAGAGTAAAGATAATGTTCTGTACTTTAAAAAGGTGCTGCGGAGGAGATGACTAGTTAAGGCCAGTTTTGTTTAGAGAATGGGTATCCCAGGAATTTAAATCCAGATAAGTTATAACACATAAAAAGAAAATTTAGTCTTTCAAATAATTTCTATAAAGATTATTTTTCCTATTTTCACAATCAGCTGAAATAATCAGCTAGGATTGCAGATATCAGAAAGTTTTAAGTTGTGACACTTTAGATTTGCCTTCAAAATATTGAACCTAACTGTCACATTTTGAACTTCACAGATTTTGAATAGTTTCTTCTAGACTAAGAAATTACTCGGAGGGGGGAGGGAAGGGAAAAGGAAAAATATTTTATAATGACAAGTCCATCTTTATTTAAAAAAAATAGTAAATTTCAGAGGACAAAGAAGAAAGTCCATGAGACTTTATACTATAATATAGTTATGGAGACTCTCAAATGGAATGGCATCTGCCTGGTAGTATTGTTGGCAACATATCCTCTGGCTTAGGAGAATAGTTTTCAGCCACAGAAGAGAGATCATACACAGTTTTGTGACTGACAGGCTTGGCCTCCATTCAGTGGTAAGCTACAAAGTCACAGACTCTAATAGAAGAATTTTACTTTTCATGTGGATCTGAAAATACATTGAAATTAATTAACATTGAAACTGAGTATGAAAGATGAGTTTGACCTTTCTAAAGAGCCTGCCCTTCAAATGGAAGAGATTGAGAGAAAAATACGTTTAAGATTAAACAGTCTAAAATGGATTATGCAAAAAGCATGATTAATTCTTAGATGAAATTATTAGTTCTAGAACTTGAACAGTGTAGAAATGAAGTACCCAATGGTAGTGTGGGAGTCTAGGGCTGAGTTGACTTCAGAACTTGTATAACTTTTGCAGAATTCTCTATTATGTCCAATTTCTAGTGACTGTCATTTGGAAGACTATGAAAATGATTTGTTTAGAATAATGGACCTTTTGATGGTGATATATCAGGAAGTCCCGTAGAATTCCTACTAAGCGGGGTTTAATCATGAGAACAGCCAAGGAAAACTGATGTAGGTCACGAAATTATATAGGTATAGCCTATATATGGTATAGCCTTGCTGTATTCCACAAGAGGCGCATCCTGCATTATGAAGCAGGATAATCTTGTAAAGGGGGGCTGATGGGCCTCACATTTAAAGAGTTGAGAAAGAAAAAAATGTTCTTTTAGGCTTTGGAAGTGAGAATAGGCATATTTCTAAAGGGCAGGAGAGAATAATGAAATTAGTAAAAGTCTGAGGAATTTGGGCTGCAGCTTTTGTTATTTATCAATTAACTGTATGACATATTTGAGAAAAGAGTATATCTGAAAAGTTATGAAACAAGTAAAAATAAGCTGCTATCTCATTTTCCATTTATTTTGTTACTGTTGAATAGCTCAAATCGCAGGCCAGCTGCTGGCCAAAACAAAAAGTCCTTTTTTCAAAAAGCTTATCCAATAAGCAAATGATAAAAACCTATTAATCCATAATGCCCTATTGCTCTTCCAGATACTCATTTGAAACCATAAGACTCTTCCTCATGTACTTTTAGTATTTTATTATTTGATTTATTCAGGTAAAAGTGTTGTGTTTATTCAAATTGTGCCCTGAGAAAGGGGAAATGGAAGTTCAAAACAGCTTTGTGAAACCAGCATCTGCTCTGTTTGACTCTCTTAATTATATTTTTTCTTTTTTAGAAGAGAATTCTTGATCTTCTATACTGAAGAGACTTTTCAGATACCCTTTTACATGCCTAACAGAATTTAGTGTTCTTTTCCTGTCTTTTCCCCTCCAGGACACGATTCATTCATTCTTGAGGTTTGTACATATGTTCAGATAGGGTGATATTTTCAGCATGATGCCACAGCTGTGTTGCTCACAGTCACTCTGAACCACAGTTTGCTGAGGTTGTCAGCTTCAAATCATTCTTTTAAACTATCTATTCATCTCTGCCACAGGTCTCAAAATGAGAAGTACAGAGTTTTTTACATTTTTTGGATGTCTAATAAGAATGATAAAAACATGCACATGGTGGAGAATGACCACATATTTTAAGTGTGATTCATTACAGACTCTTGTCCAAAAAGACTTCTCACTCGAACTAGCATCTTCTTTACTCTCAGCTGCTGCAGCTGAAACTGTATCGATGGGGTATGTAAATTCAAGGCAAGCTTCTTATTTAGCATTTCTGCCTTGCCAAATGAATCAGAGATAGGAAATCACTCAGCTTGCCAAAATTTATCATACTGTGTCTCCAAAAGTGAAAACAGGTTTTTCATACAGCAAAGCAAATGCTGTGTTTTGCCACAGATAATATTTTGAAAGTTGGTACAAGGTATCTTTGTAGCACAGATATATTTTTTCCCAAACTGATTGCATACTTCAAAGTACCAAGCTTTTTGAGATCCTCTTAAAACTAATTAATCAACTTTGCAAACTGCATCTCTTCCTTTCAAGTAGAACCCACAATCCCTCTACCTTGGGGAATAATTTTCTTGTTTTCCTAGCATTGTCCCAATCTAATTATTGTACCTCTAAATAGGAGATTTGTTATTACACAACATGATTAATTAGATATGTTATTTCTTTATCAGGTGAGAAATCACCAAAGGATTGATGATAAGCTTATGAAATCAACAAAGACTGTATAAGGCAAAATGCAATTACTTCTCAATTAAAAATCCATTTGACATATTTGAGAGATTAATAAACAAATTGGATTTGTTTCTAACAAAAATGATTGGAATTTTAAAAAAGATGACTCATATTTGGTACACCTCATCTGAATCTAAAGCATAAACCGAAGCAAAAGTATAGACTTAGTCAACTAGAGGTATCAGAGACTTAATTTTTCAAACATGAACTCTAAAATGACTGAGTCATAAGTCAATATATAACCTGGACTGTGCTACATTCATTAACTTGCCATTTAATCACATGTAAACTCTTTGTTTGAATTAGGGCATTGCATTCTTCCCCCTGTAACCTCATAAAATGCCTGAAATGCAAGTAGTCTTTACTACTTTTTCTACTTCTGGGACATCTATATACACTGGATAGAGGTCTGTGAAGTAAAAGACAGTATATTCAGTTTAAAAATATAAGCATGAAAGTATTATCTAGTAGATAAAATATTATGTTCATTCTGGAAATTAGTTCTTAAGATACAGGAAATCAGCTGTTTTTCCTCCTAAGCAGCTGCAAAACAATCTTAGCAATGCCCAGTGCTACAAGAAAGTACTTAAGCAGTTGACAGTGTGAACATTTTATGTTATCTCTTAAAAATATATATACAGTAACAAATTTGATCTTATTACCAATATAAACAGTAATGTCAAAGATCCTCTCGGCTTCATCAAACACCCTCCTTATTTCACCGTGAGTTCCTACATACAGCCTGATTGCCAGTGTTTCTCTGTACTTGCAACTTCCACTGACTTCTTTTGTGCTATTGTATCACTAACGTGTCAAAGTAGGGTCAGACTATGCCTGTTTTCACTTACAAAATCAAACAATCCATTTGATATATCATTTAGGAATCTTGAGGGACTTTTAAAATAAGTGCATGTTTACCCATTTTGCAAAAGACTGTAGGAAACAGAAACCCCTTCCTATAGATCTGGTGCTTAAATCTGATGGAATATATTTCCATCTATTTTAGCAGAGTTGAACCTTTCTGGATTCCATGCCGTGGCTTTTCCAGGGACAGCTGATTCTTACAGCAAGACTAATTTCTTGACTTGTGAAGAGCCTGGAAAGTACGGATGAATGTTATGATAAAAATTGACGATCTTCTGGCCAAATGAGAATGTGTTTTGCACAGAAAACTTGTTCTGAATTGAGTCTTATTAATGCAAGTTTCAGGGTGTGAGGAAAGCATCTGAAACCGTGGGCTTTTCAAAGAAAACTTTCATCGTATTCAAACATTATCTGGACAGCCATATGGATGACTCTCTGGCAATCTGCCATTTATCAAGCACCTGATCTATCAGTTTCTGTGTCTTCTCTTGAAAGCCTTACAGTAAAGGCCCACTGATTTTTCTTTTCAATCCTTAGCGATCAAGTAGGCTTTAAAACAAGAAAAGACATGATTTCATTATTTCGGATTCATAAACTCAGAGTTAGTGAATAGCTTCTCCCAGACTTTAGCTTTAAAGAATGGCAAAAGACTTCAATCAGAATATAGAAATCATAGCATGTGAGGAGAAAAAAAAAAAAATCTGGTAGGATTTCATCCTAAATTTTAGTCCTAATTAATCTTACAAATACTATACAACAGAAATGCAGTAATATTTGTTTCCAACATTTTCTTTAGGGTGTATAGTATGTGGAATTATTGACATTCTTCTATTAAATATTCTGTTAGAGTAAAAATGAAGATATGAGCAGATCAAGACTATTTAAAATTTTCTGTCAAATTTTTTCAACTATTCTAAATGAAAAAGATTTTTGCTGTGGTAAGAATCCAAATATTCTGATGCTTTTAAGTAAATGTAGTAATTCTAAAAGGGTTAAAAGAATAAAAAAAGGAAAGGGAAATCTTTGTCTTAAGGCAGGTATTTACTATTCTATTACATACTTCCTAATAGTAGTAAGTAGAACTTCAGCAATTTGACTTGTATACAGACTGACTGATGTGGGTATTTGTATAGCTTGTTATGTGCCAGTTGGCAGGCTGTAATGTTAATAATCTCCCTTTTAATTTCCATCTTTGTGCTGTATGAAATATTTTATCTAACGAGTTTCAAATACAGGTGAGCAGTGGAACCATTCCCAATTAAAAACGGAAATGGTGTGCTTTTCAAACTTTTAACTACCTGGAGCTCCAGAAATATTCAAGATGACTAAATTATTTCTAAATTGTGAATACCTTAGTTAAAAGACGAGTAAATAACTCTAGTAGCAGGCTGTCTCATCAAAATATGAAAGTCCCAGTAGAAAAAGCTTCAACCGTCCAGATTTAAAACATAATACATAGCATTCACACTTAAGCCATTGATAGAATGGTTTAGAGAGACAGCCATGCAGTCAGCAGAATAGATAACCTTGGGGGAAAAAACTTGTATGAAATTTCTACCTCTCCACACCAATCACACTTTCTGGAGATACATATCCAGCTACAAATGCCCACATATTTGCTGGATTTAATCTCTCCAATATGCAATAACAATAATCCACAGCAGTCCAGGACAATAGTCTGGGACATTCATTACATAACCAAAATGGCCTTAATGGAGGAAAAAACATTAGTGCAGGACAGCATGTTTTTTTCATATGTTGTTTTGTAAAGGGACCCCTGGATACTTAACAAAAGGGGTCTTGTGCTCTTTAGGCTAAGTAGAGATATCTATCAGGAGAAATGGTGGTGGAAGCCCAGGCATGATTTTTTGAACTAGCAAGCGGCGTATGACCAGCAGCTCCTGACAAGCACATATAGGAATCCTGTCTGAGTGGCATATGTTCTTCATTCCTAATTCCTAAATTCTTGTTCAAATGGAGAAAATTTGCATATCCCCACATATTTCTTTCTCCAAGAGTTCAGGCTTTTCCACTGGGACGTGATTGGGGTTTGCATATGTTCTTACATTCTTACATTCCTTACATTTCTTCCATCAGAGGTGGCTGACAAGTAGCCTGCCGAAGTGAACCGGAAATTATCTGTGCACTCAGCATGGAAGAAGAATATCTCCAGCTAGTAGAATAAGGAGATTTCACGTTTTTGGCAAAAGGGAATTTTGTCTAAATTTCTTTAAAAGGTATTGGCTAATCTTGAGATTAAAAAAATCATTGTTCAGTCTTACAGCTGCCAGCATCTGACATTAGAAAGTATTTTGGTTAATTCGAGGGTTTTCTATAGGATAAGGGCTACTTTTTTTCCCTGTATGACCATAGTTAATATTTCTACTGCTCGTAGTATGCCTAGTGCTATGGCATATTTCTTTCCTCTATTGTACAGTTGAGTGTTTGAATTTGATCCTGCATTCCACTTGGACCATATTTCACTGGAGATGATAGAAAGCCTGTGACTCTGAATGCTGTTGCAGTTTTAGTTGGCTGTTTGATAAATGGCAACATGTGTAAGTGTTCTGGGATTTTGTTTCATTTCAGTTTACTAAAGTCCTAATACAAAACCTATGGAGGCAACGGAAAAGCTTTTGTCTTAGGATTGGGCCCTAAAGAATTGCCGATATCTATTGAAAAACTGTGTTGTACTTTTCAAATGAAAAGATCAGTCATGATTTCTAACTGACTGCAGTAACACCTTGATTGAAATAAGATAACTTGGTATTTTCTATTATTGAAAAATGAGATTTTTCCCTTTGAAGTTTCATAAGGAAATACAGACTAAACTTAAATTTTCTGCATATGAGCTAATCGCATTTTCTTTGTAGTCTTAATGGGCTAAACCTCTGGATCTTTGCTCCTCTGGTTTCAGCAAATGAATAATACCTGGAGGGATAGAAATTTCATATACTTTTTTTCCCCCCAAGGTTATCTATTCTGCTGACTGTGTGGCTGTCTTTCTAAACCATTCTATCAATTGCTCAAGTGTGAATGCTATGTAATATGTTTTATATCTGGAAGGTTGAAGCTTTCTTCTCCTACTGGGAGTTTCACATTTTGATTAGACAGCCTTAGTTTCTTTCTTTTTCTACCTCCTAGGAATTCCTAAAAAATGATCTTGTTGTACAAATAGTTTGGCAACTACAACTTTATAGTTACTTATGTAGAATTTACTTTCCTCAGTAAAACAGTAGAACTACCCACCAATTTGAATAATCTTCCACATCAGTAATGGCAGGCTACAAGTTATTTGTCATTGTAGTAAATATTATACTCAAATATGTATTTTTAAATATTATATCCTCTAAAGGTTTTGGTCTTATAAATATGTTAACTTGTTTATTTATATTACATGTGCACTGTTATACTGGTTAAACCTCCTCTTGGTCAGCAGCAATCTAAGACTAAAGAAAATTGTCTGTAATTTAGAGGTCCTGCATTGCAATTGCACAAAAGGAGATCCGGGAAGTCTGGTTATTCTGATTTATACATACCAGAATAGAGGAGTCTTGGTCTACATGAGGACACAATTATTCATGTGCAATGCAAGGAGTAACGAGTATGTGAATATATGTAGCATCAGACTTAGCACTTATCCAACCAGCAGGAACTATGTTATTAACTCTGGTCACTTATGTAGTGAGTAGATTTCAGTAATGATTTAGTCATACTTAAATGCTTTATATCCATGTAATCTCAGAAGCTACGAAAACTATCATTTCTGTTTTCTGGCTATGCTCATAGTGGCTCAGAAGAGACCAGACAAGTTCATGGCAAGGAAATCCTGAGAGGGTTATTAAGAGATGATGTGGAGCCGAGCAGGTTGCTGAGCTGAAAATGGTTGGAGGCTGAGAGCGCGTGAAGGGAAAGGACTGCGTATGCTTGGCCTGGCCTTACGCTCGTGAGAAGACATTCCTTTGTGGATGTTTATGGAGAAAGGAGAATGACCTCAGCGAACCTTTGCTCTGACTCAGTAGTCCTGTCCTTTTGTTTATCTGTGTGACAACACCTCAGCGAACCTTTGCTCTGACTCAGTAATCCTGTCCTTTTGTTTATCTGTGTGACAATGGGAAGTAGAAGGAAGATAGGAATGGTTATAATATTTAATTGAATTCAGTTGTTGGGACTTGTTTGCCTCTTGGCTTTTTAGTGACTTCAGGGGCTTATCTGTGGGTGTTAATTAAGGAAGAACTCTCCAGAAGTGTCTGTTTCCCCGGAGTGCTCACTACCTGCTCAGACAGACTAGCGTAAGAGCAAGGAGGTCCTTGTTCCTGGAGTCAAGCCAGCCTTGCCCAGAGTCCTTCTGTGTTGCTGGCTGGGAGATATCCTAGTAGAGCAGAGGCTATGTCACAGCACAGAAGATGGTTTTTTGCCACCAGCAATGTACACGGTTGCTATTGCAAAGGGAAAGTTTTGTGTATGGACTGCTGACTTTGGAGTAAGTATTCTGATCCAATAGAGGGTTAGTTAATGAAACTGGACAAACCCCTCTCTTAAACTCCCTCTTTTGATTGTAACTGTCAAATATATATCGGACTGAAATGTTATTTTTTAAAACTGAAAAGACTGTGTTTCAGTTATTGACCAAAGGAAAATAATTTGTGAGTTTCTATAGCAGCTGAAAAACAAGGGTGTTTTGGCTTTCAGTATCTCTCCTTCGCCCCCCCGAAAAAAACCCCATAAGTAGTCTAAGTCACGTTAATTATCTACTAGCAGTGCATTTATTTCAATGCTTGGTCTGGCAGTGGCCAGTACTCTGTGTTTCAGAATAAATATACTGTATAGCATGAAAATAGCACTTACGGAAATCTTTTGTAGTCAGTGAATGGGTGGCTTACAACTTTCAGCAGGAGTTTATATTAATATACACACTCGTAATTAATTCCATTATGATTGTTTTCTACCTGGTCTGAATACACATTTACTTTTTTCTAGCTGGTCTTACACAGGCTCATATGGCAATTAGTTCCACAGGTAAATTGATGTAAGATGGAACGAAAAAAATTCTTTTGTTTGATATTTAAATCAGTTCTATTTACTGTCATCTTGGCCTTGCAATCGGAGAAAAGAAACAGAAGTACCTGAATTGCCTTTTTGATATCTTTTTTTTTCCATGACACTGTGATTTGTTCCATGCCATATGTATTCTCCTGTGTATAGCATCCTTTCTGCTTTCCCTGGGTTTGGGTGGGTTTTTTGGTATTGTAATTTTTAAATGCTGTGTAATTTACAAAGGGTTAAATGTGAGACAGAAGAAAGATGCTTTCCATGAAACAACAGCCAAATGTCTCCTCTGACTGATGTGATTGAGAGCAGAAAGACGTAATTCCTGAAACACAAATAAGCTTTTTAGTTTGCTTTTCTGAAGAAAACAGATGTTAATTTTAGCAAAGAGAACTATTACTTTCATACTTAGTATTGGAAATAATAATGTGTTTTTTAAGGACTGTACTATTTGTAAAGAACGAAAATTTGAACTCTGAAGAGATTAAATCCACTCATTTATAACTTCTGCCGCATCAAAGGAACTGAATGTAAATTGATTGGATTAAGCAAATATACTGTTGCATTCTTTTCAAATATCTGTTATGTAAATACTCTATTTATCATTTTAAAGCAGATTTTTTACCTTTACAGTGTTTGCAAAAGATAAATTTGGTTTAAATATTTTTTGTATTAAAAACGGCACATGTTATAAAGGATGTCTTGTGGGGAAAAAAATCTGGCTGCTTAGACTGGGTCAATATGTATTTTAACATAAAGTGAGCAGTGTATTGGGTCCGAAGTGTGATTTGAGTTTGCAGACAAGGAGAGCTATTCATCCCAGAAATATTAATCCCAAGCATACCTTACCACTCAAGATTGTCTGACCTCATCAGTTCTTGAAACTAGTTCTTGAAACTATTTCTTTGCCTCTTCCAACTGTCAATAAATCCAGCAAAGGTCTTATCTGGGCTCCAGCTGCCACAATCATGCGGCTCTCTAGTCACAGTTTACCATGAGAGCTTTTGCTGATATGCCTACACAAATGAAATGCATATTTTGAATGGTATCAAAAGACTCTCAATAATGTACAGGGATTTGAGAGCAGAATGTTTGGCCATGAAATAAGTGGGGTGGAGATGCTTAGCTATAGCTTTTTAGGAAGCTAACAGGTTAGATTCATTTATTTCTTTTGGGAGAGATGGAGAACTTAGTAGTTGATGCAAACCAGTACTTTTCTGTGGCACGTGAGGGGGATACTGGCATTCAGCAAGAACACATTGGTATGGAGATGCTTATTTTTCTGATGCACAGAGAACATATGATTTTTAATGAGTGTTTGGAGGTTAGGAATAGAAAGCTAAGGAAACGCATCAGAAAGCTCCCAAATAAACAAAACTATGTTGTTGTTGTTGTTGTTTATGCAGTGTCTGACAGAGTGGTGATGCATTTTGTGTTTGGTTTCGGTTTCTTTTTTTCAGGACCATACTGTTTTACCACACTATTGAGGACTTCTGTAGTAGTAAACCATCTGCAAGGTTGCTTCCAGATCAACGCCTTGTGAAGCCCAGGTAGTGCAGTGGGAAAAGTATCATGTTGCTCTAGGGTTCTCAGAAGTCTCAATCCCTCAGCTTCTTTAGGGCAAAGCTCCTTAATGAAATCACAATATTTGGATGGCACAGTCCCCAGGATATGTAAACATGCTGCCTAAACAGCTGTTAAATAATTGTCAATGTTTATTCAGGCTCTCAATCAGGGAGAGATAGATTTTAACACACTTTATGGTGGGATCTCCGTAGAGAACAAAGTTAATCCTTCCTGCTATGGATGTATTTCAGAGCTGCAGTGTTCTTTTCTGATGTCACTGATTTACTGTGTACTGAGACAGTGGTTTCTATCCATTTGCACCCTACTTTGTTCAGAACTTTTGTACTAATGTTGCATTTAGATGATTATTAGGTATATTCAGAGAACTCCATAAAACTGCGTGCTTTTAACAGACGGTGCAATCAAACCTGAAGTCTCAGCACAGTGATCTCTAAACAAGGCATGTTTGACCCAGTTTGTGTCCAAAATTGCATGCAAGAGTTTGCACTTGTTCAAATGCCGTGACACAGCGTGTAATATGGATATTTGCGGTAATACATCTGTACAGTTCTATGCTGCTAGATGCCTAAGGTTAGGCTTGATGCTCCATACAGAGCATAATTTATATTCAGACAGAAAGATGTTCCAAGTGATAGAGCATGAAGTTATGAACAATGTGTGAATCCACTAAAAGAAAAACAGTTTTTAGATATGTATTGTGTGTTTATATCTTTGCAGCTTTGCACTTTATATTCAGGTTTTGTAAAGTGAAAATAAGGAAGAAAAAACCTCAAACCATTCCCTGGATCTTGTGGGGAATTCCTTTATAAGTGGAAGATCTAGTTTCCACATTAATATCAAGTATCTGATCACTACTTATGGCAAGGTTTTGCATTCGTATAAAAATTAAAGGTTTAGTTTATGCTTCGATGCGCTTGTGAAGTTTTCATTAAGAGTTAAATGAATACAGTAAGGTAAAACAGGCTTTCATGTCTTAAAAGTCAAGATCCAAAAGGGTAAATATAATATGAAAACTGTTACTGGATATATGATCTAAATATATGCAGTGTGATTGCTCTTTTCTAAATATTAACTGTCTGACTTAGTACTTTGCACTGTGGCATGGTGACAGCGTGAGGCCTGATGTGATATAAATGATGACAATCTATGCACTGTTGGCATGAGCATCTGTCTCCTTGGCAGACTCCAAAGGCAGCTCCTGGCAGCTTTGGAGTTGCCTCTAGGTCTATCATATGGTTAAGCTTCTGACTTTTCCTCTTTAGCTAAAGTCCACTCCATCTGGAACCTATTTAATTCTCTTTCACCTTTGATTCTGGAGAAACACGTATAGTAGCACTGTACATTCTGAACTGAGGACACTGGAATTATTTAAATGCTTATGGATGTTACACTTCTGCTGAGCTCTGAAATAAACTCTGGATGTTACACACTAGAACTGAAATCTGAAAAAGGATGAAACCAAAAGCACTGTTTTGTATAAAACTAACAAGGAAATTACAGTACATTTTCTCTTTCTGTTTCCTTTGGGTTTTTGTTGTTTTTTTACAGTCAGTTCAGTACTACTGTAGTGGTGTTTTACCTCTCAGTGCTGGCTAGGCTGCCAGACAAAATCTGAAATGTATAGTCAGCTTCAAGGAGTGGGAGGGTAAAAACAGGCACAGTAGGTCTGATAGAGTTCTGGATTGACCTAGAAGGTTGTTACAGATCAAGGCATACTGCAGCCTCGAGATTTATCCAACTTATGCAACGGTTTGATTCAACTATGGGCATTCAACCTTAAAAGTTCTAGCATAGATCAGGGTCGTATTGTACCACATACCACAAAATTAAATTCTTCTCTTCCTTCTTGCTTCTTGGACCAGTTTCTTTTGTCTAAGGACCAAGTTTGAATAGTTTCTAGTCAGAGCTGTAGTGGAATCTGGCCTTCTTAGAGAGAGAGATAAACCAAAGAAAGTTTTCCAAAGAGATTAAGAAACTGTGAAAAAAAATGCTCATTCATTTTTTATTAAATTCTTTTCCTTCTTTCATGCTCCTATATTGCCATTTAAACAATCTTGTTCGCTCACAGTCTCCTGGTAACATCAATGTTTAACACATGAAAAGGGGAAGGCACATCAGAAGTGAAATATTTTATACTCATAGTTACTGAAATACACTACCTTTGGTCAGAGATACAAAACCACAACCACCAACATTCATTTTTTATTAAATTCTTTTCCTTCTTTCATGCTCCTATATTGCCATTTAAACAATCTTGTTCGCTCACAGTCTCCTGGTAACATCAATGTTTAACACATGAAAAGGGGAAGGCACATCAGAAGTGAAATATTTTATACTCATAGTTACTGAAATACACTACCTTTGGTCAGAGATACAAAACCACCACCACCACCAAAGTCATATGCATTGGAAAAAACAAAGAAAATGGAGGATGGGAAGAAACAGAGCTTCTCTGTGGTAAAAGCAGACAGCTTGTTCACTCATCCTCTGGAATCCAGCACACTTCTTGGGGTCTCTGTGACATCTGGCTCACTTGCTTTGGTTTCTCTTCACTCTTTCTCTCACACCAGGAGAGGGCTGTACATGCTGCTCCATCCTGCCATGCCAATTACAGCAAAGGGATAATGACACTGACTCCATTCCAATGCTGTCTCAGCTTATAGCCGATTAGACAGATGGGCAAAAACATGGGAAAGCCTTGACTGTAACTTTGAGGACTGTGATCTGAAAAGCCAGAAACTTATTTTTGCTTCTTGCTTAGGTATAGCATAGACTTTCACATGCTTTTCTATGGTAGAGTCAGTTCTTAACCAAAATCCCAGTTCCTGGCTCGTTTTCTGGCTTGTCTAATATATCCCATTTCTCTGTCTGTGAAGATGACTTATGTAGACAAAGGAAAAATGCTCTTGGGAACTACCACGTTGATAAGCCTTACCTAAAGTTCTTTTCTTCATGATGTTCTCCCAGGCACAAACAGTGCATCTGAATGCTTGGACGTTAATTTTCTCAGTGCAACTTGAACCTCATTTGATTCTGTTAGCCTCTGAGGATCATTCAAATCAGTCCAAGCAATCCGTGAACCCTGACATCAATTTGTCTGCCAAAGTCACCAGTTTAATAAATAATGGTATTAGCCAGGTAAAGGCTATGTCCCTTTAATAGTCATATAATACTTCACTATGCATTTTTATATCTTGTTTCAGCAGTCACCTGGAAAGACAGCAAGCTTGAAAAGCTTCTTTTGAAGAGAACAGTGCTAAATGCCAGGTTGTCACGCAGTATGTTGTTTCCCCTCCTCTGCTGCATATCTAGGAGGTGAGCTTCTGCGATGGAGATGACTGAAGAAAGACACTAATTTGGGGTTTGACATTTGACAGAGAAAAGTAGATGTAAGATGAAGAACATTGTTACAGGTATAAAAATAAGCAAGAAATCAAAATGATCGGAAACAGAGAGAAGCAGGTGACTCATTGTGAAATAAAAGAAACCATTAAGGATAGCTTACTTTTGAGTCTTCTCTTGATTTACTTTGGGCTTTCAAACCACTGCTGATTCCTCCTCTAAATCAGTGCTGATGATCTTGGTCATCAGTAGTAGTAGTGAAAACCTTTTTCTTATTCTGCACTGGGTTTAGCATCTTATTTACTTGTAAATGTAGCTGCCAGATTATATAACTGCCAGATCATGCAATTCCTACACAAATTCCCAACAGAAACAGGATTAACTGAGGAGGTAAATACTTCACCGGTCAATGTCTTTGCAGACCACAACTGGCAAAGGTACAACAGAAAACTTAATCCATAGTCTTTAGTCTCTGTATTGCTGTCTTGTCACCGCATTGTAAGAAAGGGTTAGAAAATTAGAATATCTGTAAAGCTATCATATAAATTAACTGCCACTTGTAGATAATTGTAAGATCAGAAGACATATGGTTACAAAGCGATGTACACATACCCTTTAAAATACAAAGTTGACCTGTTTTATGAAAAAACAGATATTTAAGAAGGGAAAAATATTTCAAGGAACCTAACAAATATTGTTAGAATACTGATGACTCCCTTGTACACTCAACCTGGGAATCCTTTGGTGTAGATCTGTCACTTTTTTCTTGACGGATGTATTTTGTTTAAGGCATGTTCTGGTAATAGATGCTGTAAGTGCAGCCCGCTGCACAACACCAAGGGCCATCTCAGAATAATAGAAAGTTTAGAGCTTGAATCCATCCATCACAAAGAAAGACTACCTAAGATGTGTGAATCAAATAAATGTCTGTATACGACTCAAAAACTGATAGCAACTTCATTTCTTTTGTGCTGTAAAGAAGATTAGGATAATTTTCACCCTAACTTCACCAAAATAGCCTTAGCCTTTAAACTTCATATCACTAAAGTCAGGAATGAAAGAAAAGGGGACATTTTTTGCACTTCAGGGATTGATTTATGATTGATTTGAGATGAGACTCTCCCTTTTAAAAAAAAAAAAACAGTAGCATGAAATATGCAAGCAGGTTTTTTGTTCTATGAACAATAGTCCTTTTATGTACCAAGGGGATAAGCCAGTTTGTGCTATTTGAAATAGGAAAGAGGAGGAAAGGTGCCTAAGGATGTAAAGGTTTATTATTCTACAATATGGGCCCCTGGTCATTTCTATGAAACAACTAAGAAATGTTAATGGAGCATGCTCTTCAGTTTATATTTATTTGTTAATATTAATCTTTTGCCATTTTGCTGGTGTTCTAAACTAGCTAATTTGGAATGTTCAGACCCCTGCAGTTATTATGGCCCAGTTCAGGTATGTTGTAGTGTAGTCTGTCTAAGACTTAACTCTATGAAACTGCTATCCCATTAGAAGGAATGGCACATTCTAGCTCTGAATTATGATTATTTTCCCAAAGTGGATGAGGAAACTGCTGCATTTTGTCTATGTGGAGATATTTTCAGTTCTTAAGGTGGCCTAATAGCAGTAGGACATATTTCAAAACACTTATAATTTATTAAGTATCATTACACATATAATAGCACACATCTAATTAGCACAGAAAGACATTTCTACAGAGATGGCAATAGAAAACCTTATGTAAAATGCATTTAAGATGCATGGACTTGTGCAGTACAAGAGCAAGAAGGTATAACAAACAGACTAGATACTTTTTCATACATTGTTTTCTGTCCTGTTCCTTAGAATAAAAACCTCATCATGAATGACTTTGAAGCTCTATGAATTGCCAATTTAAAATCTAATTATTATTATAATTTAATATTTCTATTTTAAAAGTCTGCAAGGAGCCAAAAACTACCTAGTCCTTGCCCCACAGATCTCACACTGTTGATTAAAACCAAATGAAATAAGCAAAAAGGGCTCAGTCAGAGTAGGGATACAAGGAAGACACAGCACAAGGACAACTTCTTGGATACATATGTTCTGGCCTGTTGATTTTCTTGTGGTTTGAAAACAGGATAATCTTAGAACAATTATGCTTGGCAAACTCTTTCTCTTTTTTGTCATGGAAAACCAGTTTCAGTCTAAAAAGCAAAAATGCCTCATCACACACTCTTACCATTCCTTGAATATTCCCAATAAGTTGAATTTCCTTAACTATTTCTGATAGTTCCAGTACTTTACATTTATAGTTTAACGACATATGAAGAGAGGGGAAAAAATATAAAAAATAAGCAAGAACAAAATAAAATTACAATATCCTACCTACTATGTGTTGTTTCAATTAATAATTTAATTGAATGAATTTAAACAACTGGGTTAATAGCTCTCTTGTCATCACTAAACATGTCCATAAGTAAACAAAGGGAGAGCGAGAGTTATAACCTTTACATGAAGAGCCTTATTAGAGATGTTTGGGATTGAGGACTATTACAAAAATCATCACTCTGCCAGGTATACAGCATTAAGTAAGATGCATGTTAGAATGTTGTTGAATCCATGGCTCAGGTCTTCTACATAAGAGGGATGTTCTATTCTACCAACCTTTTCTAAAAAAAAAAAAATATTGTTTCTTTATGCTGGAAGTCAGGGGAGGATGTTTCTAGTCTGAGTTCGGGATATGAAGAAGTTTGTTCTGAGATCTTGCATGTGCTAGCCTTTTGGGCAAAAAAAAAAGAAAAAAGTGTCTCCTTTTATGCTGGTTGAGAACAAGAGAGTAAAATATATTTTCTTGGGGAATAAAATCTTGAAGCTTAACACAGGTTTTCCTTTGGCAAACTTGCTAATGATCTATTTTGAACACATTTAGAAAAAGTAACTTCCCAGTATGGGACATTTATAGTAGAAGACAGAGAGTTCCAATTTTGTGAAGTGTTTGATGAGTGAGAACAGCATATATGAGGAAAGGAATAATATCTGAGTGTTGCCTCTCCCTCTTAAATGCTTAGATAAACAGCAAAGGTCCTACCAAGCCAATGTTTCTTGTCAGGTGCAGATAATACACAGTTTTGCTTTCATGTTTCAAAGAGGTTATGCTGCTTGTACAGGACCATGCAGACAGTCAATGCTAGAGATAGAAACACAATTCCTGATTTTCTGTCCCACAATATGCTCAAGTAACTGTGGAACAGGGTTGTACAACAGGGCCAATAATGTGCTCTACACTCAAAATACAGTAAATCGCTTGGGGTACGTCTTTATTTTGAAATTATTTTGATTTCCCTTGAATTAGCAGTCCTTTTTCATAGTAATTTCTCTAATCATTGCTCTAAGGTTTTTTTAGAACCTATATCAAAGATGGAAGAACCATAGGAATAAAATCCATATGTGTCTTTGGAACTTTTATTTCTTTAGATTTAAGATAAGTGAATATCCATGTGCCTAACCAGGTCTGTGCACTAAAAATTAGAGTAAAAACTAAAGTGATAAAGAAATAATTGAAAGAAAGTGTGGAATTTGAAGTGAGATGAAGACTGCATACTAGCATATGGGAAGAATTGTATGCAGAATGTATGGCAATGAACTTTCTGCTAAGAATAAGAGGAAAACGTGACAAGTTCTGCAAGGGGGGGTATTAGAGTTTACTGAATAAATTTTCTCCATGGAAAACCTACCTAACATCTCAAAAAACAAATCCTTAATCAGCTAGATAGCCTGCACAGCACACTAAATGCCCTGCAAACTCCCTGTCCACCAAGGACAATGGTTTATAGAAAGCTTTGACTGAGACCCCAGTCACTGTTCTCTCTCTAGCTCACATATCATTTTGTGTCACCGTAAGCAATGAGTCCAGTACTAAGCTTGCAAGGAGGAAAAAGGAGGGCAGATTAGGAAAGGTCCGCAGAAGATGGTGAGCTCTCTCTAGCCCTTTTACCTCCATTAGGTAAAAATTTTCCCCAGGGCTCAGTACTGGGGCCGGTCTTGTTCAATATCTTTATCAATGATCTGGATGAGGGGATCGAGTGCACCCTCAGTCAGTTTGCAGACGACACCAAGTTGGGCAGGAGTGTTGATCTGCTCGAGGGTAGGAAGGCTCTGCAGAGGGACCTGGACAGGCTGGATCGATGGGCCCAGACCAACTGTATGAGATTCAACAAGGCCAAGTGCCGGGTCCTGCACTTTGGCCACAACAACCCCATGCAGCGCTACAGGCTTGGGGAAGAGTGGCTGGAAAGCTGCC
>NW_008795322.1:440227-451831 GCF_000699145.1 Aptenodytes forsteri | reverse complement strand
TGGTGGCGTTGGGTCGATGGTTGGACTCGATGATCTTAGAGGTCTTTTCCAACCTCAATGATTCTATGATTCTATGATTAGAATAAGACATTAAAGATACTTTTCAAAGTACAATGGTGCTCCAAAATTATCAGCCTTGCCTTAAGAGTAACATCCTACAACACCAGTTAGTATCTAATATTAAAATGATTTCCTCCATTAGAAGAAGAATACTGATTGGTGGTTATTTTTGCTGTCACATGTTTCTGAACTATGAATTCCTTATTAATCTGTGAAAGAATAATAGTTACAATATAGGAACCAAAATACTTAGCTGCCTTATGATGGAACATGAAAAAACCCTACAAAGGTTCACATCATCTATACGGGCAAAATTTAGCTTATCTTTGTAGAGAAGAGAAGTCTGGTCAGGTCACACACCATCCTAACAAATGTCTCTTGCCTAAAATACTAATGTCAATATAATGGATCAGGACAGCAGTGTCAAATTCAATTACCCATTTAGGTTAGACTCAGTTTCCTTGATGGCTGTAGGATCATTAGGGAACAGAAACTTGATATGATAATGAAAATAAGTTTTGATAGAGGGAATAAACTGATAAATCACCAAAAGATTATTTTGTGGTTAGTTGACACAGTGGCCTTTTAGTAACTTAGTGGCCAACTTGATACCTTTTTTAGTAACTCAACATATTTGGAAATTAAAAAAAGTTCTTACAGACAGGTAGGATTTTCCTGCAACTCTAGAATTGCTTTGATAACAGATATTTGGGGTTATAAACAAAGAAACAGTGATGTTATCACAGGAAATAGGAAAGCACCATGAAAAATCATCCACTTGTTTCCAGGCCACCAGGATCATTAAAGGGCAATGGCCAGGTAAGACAGGGATATAGATATGGTCTGGCCTTTTTGTTCTGTGGAGAGAACCATCTAGGCTGGGAAAGTAAAAAGAAAGGCTCCCAAACTTCACATCTTAGTCTGTGCTCTATTACCAGATTTTGACTGAGTAGAATTTTTTTGTTGCTGCATATTTATTACTTCATTTCTTTGATTCTAAGAATTAATGTAAGTGCTTGTTGCTTGCATGGCAGTCTTACAGACAGTTAAAAATTAGGACTTCAGAAATGAAGCTTATTGAAAAAATAAGCAAATCTCTACCTGTTTCTGAACTGACTATTTTTATGTTACTGAAATATATCTGGTTCACACTAGCTGAAGTATTCGGGCTGGAACTAGCAACCAAGAAGTTATAACTAATGTGACTTATTTCTTCTTGACTATGGGAAGGCAAATTGTCTTCATGGTTATTTGTGAAATATATACATGTCTGGGAATTAAGTTATGCTGTTTGGCCTTACTTTGGCTGTTTCCAAGGACTCTGGAGTCCTGAATGCTTTGGGCCCATCCCTGACACACTCGTTACATAATCCATCTTTTTTTAGTCATTGAAGGACAACCATCTAACCATCTTACATAATTCTGGTGCCAAACTGATCAACCCTTGATCATAACGAGGGCTTACAAATATTCTTGTTTCACAAAAAGGATGGTAAGGCGCTCTCATTTTTTGATTCATGGGTTCAAATCCTATTAGCATTTGTATATCCTGCCATTGCATAGCATAGAAAGTAGAGATGAGATGACCGGAGAAAGGATATTGAGAAAACAAGACAAGAGATGACAAGATAATGTATAGAGTCAAGGTCAAGGAGACATTACTGTGTGAATTAGAGATGTTCTGAAGCATGAAAAGAATACACAGAGGAAGAGTGGAAGGGGGAGAAGGTGGAAATAGCTGATAGATGATGTCATTTTGTCTTTCAGGAATTAGTGGGCTCTCGAGATGAGTAGTTAAAAACAAGGTGGCTATACGGAAATAGCTGAAAGACATTATGCTTTCCTGAACAAAGAGTTAATTGCTTTGTGAGAAATGCAGTCTGTAAGTGTATACACTTTATAGTTGGGGCATATATCTTGCTTGAGTAGTCATTTGCAAACAAAAGGAAGTTTCAAGGGAATGAAAAGAATCTGTGAGTTCAAACTGAATTCAAGACATGGTTTCAATCAAAAATGAAGGAAGAAGGAAATTGAAAACATATTGTGAAATAATTGTGGTTTTAGTTTGGTACTGCTAAACTGTTTAGTTTCAAAGTGTTTTGCAATTAACTTTTTAACCTGCAAAATAGTATTTTTGTTTTAAAGCTTAACAAAGAGAACAAAAGCATATACTGTATTTTTTGTTTTAGATCAAAAGAAAAATTTGGGTTGGCCCTAAAATTCCATTTTATGAGATTTTGTTTTGTTTCTCTTAAATAAAGTGGGGGAAAAATACTTCACTTTCATGCCCAAATTGTTTTTTGTGGACACAGCTCTCATATTAAACTTCAGCATGTAGTTGCTTATATGTACCATATGTACCTATGGCTGTCAAAGTAGGAAATTCAGGAAAAATGCCTTTTTCTGTGAAATACTCTGAAAAGAAAAAGAGAATCAGAGTGCTGAATTGTACAAAGAACGCTAAATGCTCATATATAATATTCTGAGTACAGTAATAGTTATCTAGTATTGTTCTCAATCTTCTGCAGTACAATAACGTACTTAATATTGTGAAAAAGAGAAGGAAGATAGGTCATATCTAGGAAATACTTTAATCCTGTCTTTGTACTGAACTTTTAAACTTCATAAAAAACAAAACCTCTTTAAAGGAGTACAGACTGTTCATACATCACTGCAAATTCTTCCTGGTTTCTATTTTCTCAATTATTCTAGCTTGAGATGTCAATTGCATACATGTTGGGAATAAAGATAGCATTTCCTATTATGATTTGCAGTTTATTCTCCGTAAGCTCACATAATTGTACAAGTCATGTATGATGCATCATTGTCATTGAATTGGGGGGAAAAAATTTTGGTGAAAATACACATAATTGTGAGGAAGCCACAGACTCAATGAAATTATTTGATTTTATAAGTATTTTACAAGTATCTATAGTGAGTTTCTCCCCAGGGTCTGAACGCCTGACATACAGCGAAGAGCAGAGTAGGTATCATTTGCTGCAATTCTGAAAGATATTTTGATTGTATTTTCTGGTGGTGAAGGGTTTGTTTCACCTAGTCAGATCTGATCAGCTGCCAGAGCAGTCGTCTTCTCCTACTCAGTTCTTTTGGGGGCTTCCTTCTGGAAGGGACAGGCAGGATTTACCTGAGAACTCATATGCCAATTGAAAAGAGCTTGATCTATCTTGTATGTTTAACTTAGGCATTCAGCTGTTTTAAATGAGGAAGTCACTGTCCAGTATGTTTTGAATTAATGCCAATTTTATGTTGGCTTCTTAATTAGTAGCAAGAAGTAGTAAGGAGAAAATGAAAACCTTTGTTTCTTCCAATTGTTTTTTTTTGGATCTTTAATAGCTTCAGATTTTCCTGAACAGCAAAAATAAGAAAAAAGATAAATATACCATTGGAGTTATATGTGCTCTCTTATAAACTGAGCATGTACACTCACAAAGTCAGAACAAATAAAAAATTTTGTGATAAATCTGTCAATTCTAATAGAATAGACAAAACTAGATATTCTGATGTTATATTAAGCAATTAAACAAGTATTTTAACCAGTATAGTTTCATGGCAAAAAATAGCAATTAAAATATTCTAATATTTTATTAAAGAAAGATAAAACCAAAACTGCTAAAACATTAGGACTATTGTATTAAAATTTGCACTTTAATAGCATCTCTCTTTCTTCAACTAAGGCAAGCTTTTTTATGGACTAAATACAAAACACTCCTTGATTCTCTTCCTTTGTCCCATTTTGACAGTAGTGGTGGTGGTAGAATTTGCTCTTCCAGTGGAAAAATAAGAGAAAGACTGGAGTTTCTTTGTTTAATTTGAAGCCTTTCACTGCCAAGCTAAAGGTACACGAAGCAAAAGGGAAAAGAACAAAGCAGATGAAAGTAGTTACTGTTTCAGGTATTGAATTCACTTCTACATCCGCTGCTGCAGTTAGTAGATAGGTGGAACACACTGTCTTTTCAGGCTCAGAGTCCTGGAAAATTTGTTGCAGAACAAACTTGTTTGAAGTAATAATCTATATTGCCTTTCTGGTAGGGAATTCACAGAGGTCTTGTGAGAGCTGGCTTGCTAAGCTGTTGAAATTAGACTGAGAAGAGGGAGGAGTAGAAAACCATAGAAGAAAAATATGGTGTAAAGAGAAGAGACTTGAGGAACAAGGTGTAAAAAGTAGCATAAGGCATATTATTTAATCCATTGTTTAGAAAGACTAAAGCAGAGTAGTTAGCGATGTTGCTTGTACAACATTTCTTTACTCCTGTGAAAGTATCTCTAAAAATCATGTGATAAATGCAGCGGTAAATTCCAGAGTCCCAAAATGATCGTATATCTTGCTCTGTTAGCCCGTTCATTCTTTTCCTCCTAAATGCAAAGAACAGTGGTGAGGGGCAGAAGAATATCCTCTATGTAGTACGTATTCATGACTCACACATTTTGGGTCACTGAAATCCAGCTCCTCATTCCTTACTTTTACAAGTTGCAATTTTAAGTTGTCTGATGCACATAGCAGATGGATTTGGGTATGTTAAGTTATCTAGGACAAAGTATCTAGGGCAATTTAAAATACAGACTTGCACTAAAAAAAGCAGACTATTTAACTGGAAACAGATGTCATTAGCCTTTTTCCCAGTCAATTAAAATTTCCCCTAAAATGATCACAGTATATCAATAAATCTGATCTATGGAAATCTCTTAGATTTCTGATCATACTTCCAAATCTTATTATACAGGTGTGTGTGTCCATTAAACTTAAATCTCTAACATTAAAAATATATATCAAGTAAAGGTAAGCAAAATTTCATCTATGTGTTTATATATACGTTTGTAGTAAAGTTGAAGTGTGTTATGGAGAGGTATTGGCTGGATGAAATGGCTGTTTTTACAAAATCCATTATACAAATATGATAGAAAAATTCCAAAGCAGAAGGAAAACAAAAACAAATGTCCAAATGTTAAACGCTGTCATGAAACAAAATTGTAAGAGCCATCGGGGAGGATGGCATTAATCTCCCTATCAGTTTTCTGTAAACAGATTAGAAATTTTCACTTGGAAATTCATTGCAAAGTAAAGTAAGGATGATTCTCAAAGTGCAAATTTAAACTCCTGTTGTTATCAGTGGAGAATGTGCCGTGAGTAAGAACTTTAGCTCGATCACATACTGGAACGTGCAGCTCTGCTGTTTGCAAAATCGTTTAGATGAAATCCTGCAGAATCTGTGCGGTATGCTATGGAAACAGCGGTGGAGCATGGGTCAGAATGTATATGATAAAAACTACTTTGTTTAAAATTCTGTGATTGTGAAGAATGAATGGATTTTGGACTGGAAAAGCAAACAGTCAAATAATTTGTATCATCTTTGCAATATATATGGTACAGCTTCTGATGTTTCTAATGTGTCACAGATGGTCTGGTTGGGCAGAAGGACTGCCAAAAGTGAATGTATGAAATTAATCTCTTTTTCACCATATCAGACCATCTGTTGCCAGTTCATTGAGTCTGTTACTAATAACAAATAATTAATAATAATTGCAATAATTAATAAGTTCCTGCTTAATTTGAAATTATTTTTATTAGGGTTTACTCTTTTAGTCTCCTTTTTTCATATGTGTAGGTTAAGTAAAAAAGATTTAACCCTTTTTCTGGGTGACCAAACATATAAGTTAGTTGTGTGTCTACTCTTAATGCTTATATATAAGCTCTAACAAAGTATCTTTGTCTAGAAAGTCACTGTTGTCACTGAGGCTGAAGAATGGAATTTAAAGTTTTGCTGGATTTTTATTATAATGAGCGTACTCTTCATGTTGATATTAGGTAAAGCCTAGCTGCATGAAGGTGATGATCTCTAACTAGCAATGTCATTGTTCTAATATTGTAATTTCAGAGAAAGAATTATATTCAACTTGGAAAAGATAAAATTCTCTTTCAGTTTATTCTCTTTCCACAATATATTCCTCCAATATTCCTTTCGGTTTTCTCATTTTTTTGTTTCTTCCCACAAATATAGATTTCTCATTCATTTTTGTTGCATACATTATTCCCTTTTCAGTGTTTTCTGATTATTACCATATTAACTCTTCACCTCCTCTTAGCAAATCATTGCTCAGAAATTTCTGATACTATAATTTTGTATTGGTGCTACAGGTTTTCAGGCATCTAAAATAATTTGTTATGGGTAATAACAACAGTTTTTACATCTTTTCCTTGTAAGCGTGTTTTCAAACTTAATAAGGCTTAACTATATTTATAATAAGATGAAAGGTTCCAATAATAACCACAAACACTGTTCTTCATGATTTGACTTCTTCATATATGTATGTTAATTCAATAATTTGCCCCGGGCATATTTAGTTACTTATTTTATTTCCTTTTACATTAGATTTTTATTTTTCCTATACGATGCTTTATGTCTATTTGCTCCTTCTAATACCAAAGCATTCACAGTTGTGTCAGACTGTCAAGCAGGCTAACCCACTGGCTGGGGTAGAGAGGCAAAGGAGCGTGACTTGACCTAGCTGCTGTTCTTCCCCTCTTACTCTGCATCCCACTCTCGCACTCCGGGCAGAAGTTGCGAAAAAAGAGTAGTCCCTCTACTTCCTACCTGGGTGTGCACCAGCCACCGCTATACTCATACGATGGAGTGTATCGATTACTTCTGCTTTTTTATTCTTTTATGAGGGTATGCAGGAGAGGCCAGGATTGAACCTTTCCCTCATACTTTACCATCTTTTACACGTTCACAATATATTACTGTGGTACCAGTTTTTAATGTATGAGCATTGTTTACTTTTGGCATATATTAAAAAGTGGTCTGATTGACGTCATGTGAAACTGGGAAATGATTCTTCTTTGATAGCAGTGTCTGCTCCTTTTTTTGATAAATATTTACATCCAGAATCATAATCCCATTAAAACCCCCTCTTTTTAGAAAAGATAAATTATTAATTCTGTAGTATATTCAGTGCAGTTTACTTTACCATAATCAAACTCCTCTGTTTCAGGTCAAGATGAAGGAAATGCTGAAGTTTTTTATCAGATAGTGTGCCTGAAGAGAAAGTTTCCCTTCCTCTCTCCTCCCCCACACCTGAATTTAGCTCATAACTTGGGAAATGACATGCAGGTTTATATGCTGCCTGATACACCTGGGTGGAAGTTCTTGCATCAGAATGATCAATAGGAGTTCTGGGTTTGAATTTAGAAGTCCCCAAAGAAAGTTTTCCTGGGATTGTTCTTTTTAACCTTCAGCATTATATCTGCCCTCAGTGTAAAAGCTCACTTTTAAAAACACACTTAACATATGGCCTAGATACACTGCAGCAATGGATCCCACGTGTTAATTATGTATAAAGCAACACAGAAAAAAGTTGATAAGTGTTCTAGGTGGTTTTTGCATTGCTTTCTGGACGTTTTTTTACCATAGTATATAAAGTTTTGACACGGTTTCCTAAGGATGATGCTGCAGAAAAATAAGATGAGAAAAGGGCATCGGCCAGCAGGCTCAACAATTCTTGGTTTTTGTTTTGTAGCAATGTATTTTTATGAAATTTGATGACTATGGTTAGAAGGATAGTCAACCTTACCCACTTTCTTTTCAAAAGGTTTTTTGCATGAATATAAGATCATATTTTGCAGTATACTGGCAGTGAGCATCCTCAAACCGTAGTCAGTTTTGCAAGGTTCAATATGCTTTAAGTTATTGTGACAAATCAAATTATTAATCTCTTTCTCTTTGTTAGTAGTTGTCTTTGAGAAAAAGTTTTGTGAGTTTCCATAATACAATTCTCAGTTTAATTAATATCATATGTTTGTGTATGAGTGCATTTCTGTATGGAGCAATTTCTAAACCCTGAGCCTTTCTACTTTGTAAGATACATCATGGCAACAAATGATGCACTGATCACATAGTATATGAACTAAATGCATGTATCAAAAATGTTCTTCAGATAATTACTAGAAAATAAAATACTGTAGAGCTGTCATGAAACTCGCTATACCTAAATGAAATCTCATTCTTACATGACACTGCAAGAGACTTTTTAAAAACAATTATTTATCTCTCTCTCCTATTCTATAATGTCAAGTTTGATCATGATTGCCTATCATGTATGATTTCTGAAAAATCAGGTATGAATTTTATTTTACCAACAAAACAACAGTAAATAACATAGCCGGGTTTTGTAGTAGTAGTACTATATAAAGGTTGTAATGACTCAAGAGTATGATTTTTTTGGAAAAAAAGTGGTGGAAGAATGATTTGCGTATATCCATAAGGATCTTCCTACTTATGTCAATCAGCTCTGGATTGTTCCCATCTGTGTACTGTGCTGAGGACTCTAGGACATTCTGGATGTCTCACTACAAGGGAATACAAAGAAGAAAGTAATTTTTTTTTTACTCAGTAAGTGCTTCTACATTGCAAAAAGCAGGGCACACCGGAAAAATGGCTTTTCTAGTTTTTTGCTTTTGGAAGGCTGAAATTTAGATACACTGCAGTAATCTGATTCAGAATAATACAAGTGTTATTTTAAAAACAAGATACCATATTAAAGAAACATATTGAAGTCTCGTAAAATAGGTTTCTTGTCTCACCATTTGCTTAGGTTTTAGTCATACTGGTCACACATAATCCTTGTTTTTGTTTTCCAAGCCAACTGAATTTTTATCTGTACATACTCACAAGAACTGTGTGGAGGGGCATTGCTTTAAGGAGGAGGTTTAGATTGGATGTAAGGAAAAATTTCTTTACTGAAAGAGTGGTGAAACATTGGCACAGGCTGCCCAGGGAAGTGGTGGAGTCCCCATCCCTGGAGGTATTTAAAAGACGTGTAGATGAGGCGCTTAGGGACATGGTTTAGTGGGCATGGTGGTGTTGGGTTGACGGTTGGACTCGATGATCTTAGAGGTCTTTTCCAACCTCAATGATTCTATGATTCTATGATTCTATATCCGGCATCCTCAGGGTTCAAGTGATGAGGAAGAGAGAATTATGACTGTACTATAATCACTTCACCTGCACGCAATTTTTAATTTTTTTTCACACAGTCTTATTTGGTTGTTTTAATAGCTGAGCTCTTTTCTTTCTAATTGTTTTTCCTTTCCAGAAAAATGAATAGCTGATTATCAGTGCGCTTCTCATTTTTAACTGTACTATGTTTTAATCTGTTTCATACTTGCTACAAATATGAGTACAACCTTTGGCTTCATAAAACATGATATTTAATTTGTCATTCTCAGCTCCTACTGAGACCATGCCCTGCACAAAAGTATTCTGCTAATGTTACAACTAGCAGGACTGCAGCACAGTTTTACCAGTGCTAATAACATATGTTCTAAAATTTGTTACTTGATGTGAAGTAGACTTGGCAGCAAACACTAAAATAACTGATTTTTCATTGTATAACAATAAAGTTGCTGAGTATTAAACTGAAGTTTAATCCAAAAATAAATGTTAATCCTGGAGTTTAATCCAAAGGTACGTGTTAATCTTCAAATGCTATTTGGGGTAGCAGCTTTGACTTTCATTTCAGCTGAATGTTCTTAACCCATCTCAAGGTTAGGTGTCTACCTGAGTTAGTCATCTGGACCTCCTCATAATGTGATGCGAAGTATACCTACCTCCTGTAGGGCATCCATTTTAGCTTAGACATTTATTTTCAGAAGGTGCTTTTCTCTCTCCACAGATACCAATATCATGACTAACTGTCCTGGTTATGATATTGGTATCTGTGGAGAGATATATCAGAACAGATACTTTTAGATAGCTACAGTTTGATGGCAGGATTCGTAGCCACTGTTCCCAATGTTAATTTATATTTATATATGCATTTTATACTTATATATGTATGTATATATGTATACACAGCTTTGTAAAATGTGGGCTCCTTGCCATCTTGCCCACCAGGGTACTCAGGTTGTTCAAGTAACGCTCAAACAGTCTGCTACTGTTTGAAGGATTCTTGCTAGAGGCGCTGCCCTTTGGCTGCAAAGTATGGCAACTCAGAATATAAGTTTGGTCAGTTGTCAAGGGAGCAGAGCTCCATTTTTGGTATATGAAAAGCAAACAGAAAGAAATAACCAGTATTTCAAAAGTTTTCAATAGGAATAGATTTGCTAATGAATTTGAACTGATATTGCTGTTCAGTTTTTCCTAGGAGTTTTAGCATTGCTCATGGCTATTTTTTGTGTTCAGTCCTGTATATGTACATACGTTCATTACCGTTGAAATGCTCTTGAAATGTGTGAAGAACGGGAATATTGACTCAGGCAGAATGTAAAAAAGGTTTAGTGCTTTTCCAGCTTCCTATACCTGTTTTATGTGGAAGTAATAGTTCTGTTATTAATTTATAACTTTATACACCCTACCAAAATAATAGATAAATATTAGTCATAAATCAATTACCTTTGTGTCATGTAGGGTTTTTTCCTACAGTTTAATTGTTTTTATGTCAGATGTTGTTGCCTTTGTATTGTTTTATCCTATTAAAATTTGCTCTCCTAAAATACATTTTTAAAAGGATCTGGCAGCAAAACGAATACTAGACCCGCTCTGTTTAAATCTATGGTGAGGACAAGTATTGCTCTCATGTTAATGCAGGATTTCATTTGACATGCTTCACTTTATGTAAGAGCAAATCACTATCTCGTTCCATGCTAATCTATGCTGGGCTTTTTATTGCTAATGTACCAAAATCCCTCATTCTAAGGCAAAAAGGTGGTGGTGGTGGTGGGAGAAATAGCAATGCCAATAAAAGAAATGTTTTATCCAAACAACATGAGCAACTTCCAATAGAATGACACAAATATAATAAAAAAGAAAGAACAAAAGTAAAATCTACATTTGAGAGAGAATAAAAATGTCTGTAAATAAGTAACACTTGATGGACTTTGCATGTCAGAAAACTGACTGGGAAATTGCAAGGACAGATACAGCACAGATCTTGCACTTCCATACTTCATCTTTTTCATAGCAGGGACATGAACAAATTGTTATTTTGTAGTTGCTGACTTAAAAGATCTTTTTCCTCATTTTCCTTACTTTGATCCTGGTTTAGATGCTATTTGCACAACTATTTCCTAAATACAACTGTTAATTTTTAATTATTTAACCATTATCCATAAATAACTACTTAAATAGAAGGACAACATAAAATGCTTTGAATTAGGACCTTTATGAAAAATGTAAGGCAGTATACTTAATTTACCTAGAAATTAAGTTGCAGAGTGATTGCTGCCTATTTGATAGGGCTAATAGAATTGTAGATCTGGAAACCCAAATCCTATGATTCAGGCCATTACTTATTTTCAGTTAAAATGGCTATTCTTGGCATATTGACAGTATGAAGCTAAAACCATTAAGTTCAAAACAAATTATTTAATGGATAAGTTTTCTACAAATTATTTCACGCTTAAAAGTATTCTCCTTATTTTTTTAGAAAAGACTGAAGTGTCCCAAAACAGGCAGTTCAAGTTTGCACAGTTCCCATCTCCATGTAATCCTTCATTACTCACAAGTTGCAAAATTAATGAAAAACTAG
>NW_008795322.1:430097-440108 GCF_000699145.1 Aptenodytes forsteri | reverse complement strand
AAATAATATAAATAATATTATTACTATTGTTAACTGTTACTAATTATTTTAGTATTATATTGTTTTGCTGAAGTACTAACCTGAATGTCCCTGTGCCATCTCTTCAGGTACTTAAAGATGTTAGTATTTACTAGAATAGTTCTTGCCCTCAATACATTATTTTACCCTTTGACACAAATACGTCTGTAAGAGAAATCTTGTACCAATGTATGGTGGGTTGATCCCAGCTGGCAACTAAGCACCCATGAGCTGCTCACTCACTCTCCTCCCCAGCTGGATGGGGGAGAGAATCAGAAGAGGAAAAGCGAGAAAACTTGAGATAAAGAGAGTTTAATAAGTGAAGGAAACAGGAAAAAAAAAAACCCCACCAAACGATACAAAGGCAATCACTCACCACCTCCCACAAGCAGACCGATGCCCAGCCAGTCTCTGAGCAACAGCTGCTTTGGAATGACTACCCCCAGTTTTACTGCTGAGCGTGAAGTTATATGGCACGGAATATCCCTTCGGTCAGCTTGGGTCAGCGGTCCTGGCTGTGCCCCCTCCCAGCCTCTTGCCCACCCTGGCTTATTCACTGCAGGGGCAGAGCGGGCAACAGAGAAGGTCTCCAGCTGTGCAAGTGCTGCTCAGCAATAGCCAAAACACTGGCATGTTATTAACACTGTTTTAATCAGAAATCCAAACTACAGCGCCCTAGGGACGGCTGTGAAGAAGATTAATTCCATCCCAGCCAGACCCAGCACACAATGCCATAACTCACTCACAGTGGGACAGTATTTGTTTTGAAGCCTTTACTTTTGTATGCAGTATACAAAACTGACAAGTTTCATAGGTGCATTTTCAATATTAGGGGGAAAAAACCCAACCAAACAAGGAAATAAAATAAGGTTGAATGTGCAAAGTAAGTTTGTTTTGACAGGTAATATTGAAGTTCTTCGTATTACTCTGAATGAGAATGGTAATTTCATCCTTTATTGAGGAAATTATAATTTTTAGATTTTGCAGCAAATATCTCACATATTGTACAAAAACCATAATAATGTTTTCTGAGCATTTGTTGTGTCTCCTTGAAATTACACTTTTGAAATGAGTTATTGTCTTGTTTTGACGGAAGTAGAACATTTCGTTTCCTTGTTCTCGAGGCATTCTTTGAATGCTCTGCCAGTTTTGCATAGTTACATTGAAATATTGTTCATATATTTAATGTTTGTTTCTGACATTTCAAAAAACACTCTGAATATTCTCATTGTGAAAGGTTTGCTTATTTGAGCATTTGCACCAACACCAAATTAAAATATCCATGAATTTTTACAGATCATCTTATTCCTTCTTACTTCTACATGAGGAAGCATTGCCTTCTAGAACGTCTCTACTTCCTGGAGACATCTGGGTGGAAAATTTACATATACAACTTCAAACTGATTCATATTTAGACAGAGAATATGGTTTATAACCTCTTTTTTACAAGAAGAAACAGTTTGTTTAGTACTTCTTGATATAATACAATTTCTACTGGCAGATAAAATTACCTCAGTCTGTCGCATATAAAGAGGCCAAGGCTGACTTTTGTGTGCATGACGCTGAGTGTAACTTTATCTCTCCACTTTAGGTTCCTTGGGTCTAAGTGATCTACATGACTGAAGCAAATGTTTGCAGATGCAAAATTTCAACAACAGCAATTTCCATCACACAAAACTGAAGCCTGAGTAAATAATAGCTAAAAATTTGACCCTGAAGATGCAAATAACCACTAGGAAATGAAAGCTTTTATTTCCCTGACATTTGTAACACAGCCATTCCTATATTTTATTGTAAGACACACTTCAGTGGCATGAATAATGTGTGGTGGATGGAAGGTGATGGAAAATGTGTGTTCTTCTTTCCATGCAGAGTTATGAATAATACCATGATTTTCACCTACTGTTACAGCTACCGAGAGCTTTCAGTTGTATGTCCATACTGTATTAATAATAATGATGATGATAATTTTGTGCTCTTCTCCCCTTTAACTTCTTCTTGCCTCTAGCTCTTTCCTTTTCCATGTATCCTCCATTTGCTATAGACGTAAGAACTGTTCCTGTAATGAGAGGCAACTGAATCTTCGAACGGACGCTCATGCATTTGCTGACTCTTCCTCTTTCATTTTAGTAACTTATTTGGGTTTTGTTTTTAATTCTTTTCAACTTCATGAAACATTTATTGTGTAAAGGCAGCAATGGATAAGAACACGGAGAAAAAAATGGGGTATGTTATAGTTTTTTGTAAATCAGGTGGTTTAATCATCTAAGCCTACAATCTGTAGAAATATGAATTTTAACTGCCACTTTGAGAAAAGAATCAGGAGTTGTTTAGGAGTTATGTGTTATTGATTATTCCCAGCCTTTATCTGTTTTCTACATGACTGTTGCTGTATCTGGATTTAACTATAATATTTATTAGAAATACAAATAAGCAAAGTATTTCCAACCTAAATAGGTCAGCACTTGAAAACTGGCAGCAGCTGGCTTAAAACATATCAACAGTGCTGCTTTCTTGGGATACCTCCTCACCTGCATGAGTATTTGTGATTAAATTTACTATCTGAGAGAAACAAATAAAATGATATTCCATATCTTGTGCCTGCATAAATACATTTTTCAAAAAAGCATTCTTTCACGCCTAGCAGGGGTCCTGGGCCCAGAATCATCTGTGTAAAGTGGTAGTTTTGAAAGGTATTTTAGTAAGTTGAACCAAATTCAGGGATGATTGGAAGGGTAAATTGGTGGAATTTGATCAGGGGGAAAAAAAAAAAATATATATCAATGCATGTAAATAAAAGTCATCTCCCCCATGCTGGTGTGCAATAGTACAATTGCACAATTTACATGATGAAGACAGAATTGAGGCTGCTACTGAGAGGTGCTATTGAGATGCTGTAACAAAGGTATAGAAATAGAAAAACGTTGAAGAAGTTTGAATAGCAATAACGCTCCTTATTGTGTTCTATAAGGGAAAAAAATGCCATTAAAAAGGGAGGAATTATTTTAAAAAATTATATAACATCATGAAGAAAATGAAAGAGAAGTTTTATTACTCAGGAGATGATTCTGTGTTTTGTAGATATGTTTGGATTTCTTTAGATAATCATCTGCTTATCTGCCATCAAAAAAAACCCCCTAAATTTTGTGAATGCACTTATTGCTAATCAACATTTTAACATACTCTTAACTTGCAAACATAGGAGTTGCGTACAAGACTGGACCTTTGGTCTGTTTAGCCATTTTGTGGTAAAGGTCTGAGGTACAACAAAAACATTCTTACTGAAAGTAGCTTTATATACCTTAAGTTTTCTGTCCCTTCTATGATTTAATTTCCTTTGTTTCATTGTTGTTTTGCTTTGTTTTACAGATTCTTGCTCTAATTTACCTTTGCTACAAAAAATTTAAATTCTGTTACTATACATGAATTTGTCCCAAACCTAAAATGGATCCGAGCTTATTTTCTAAAGACAACTGTTCTTCAGCAATGTATTGATTAAAAAGTAAATGAGAGTGAAAATAAACAGTTACGCATGCATTGACAGTCTTAGTTCATAGCAAAAATATACCATGATTGCCCTGTTGTTTATTGAACAGTAACTGCTACAAAGTGCAATAAAAAAATACACCTTCCCACATCATCTTCTGTTATGATCATTTAGTTGAGGTGCTCTAGTATAATGATTGTAATAATGCTCATTTTAATGCAGTCTAGGATTATTGCATTGTTTCTCTTGTGTGGTAAATGACTGGTAGCTTATCCTGAACAGTCAGGAGTTGTTCCTGTTTTACCCTTACTTATGTGTATTACAGGAATCCACACTAGCTATTCAGTGCTCCCATAGTTCAAAGGAGAAGCTATTCTGCTTTATGACCGTGTCTTCTTATGGTCTTACTTTACCAATCTTCCCATCCAACATCTTCACTGTGACAAACTCTAAATGAGAATCTGGCATCTTTCTGTTCTTGCAAACAAAGTGAGTGCATCTTGAATGCTATAAATATCACCTTGGTTTTTTTATGAATTCTTTACTACTGGATTTTTGGAAGTTGAAGTGTAAATCATTGTAATTGTTGATTTTTAGGGGTCACTTAGTAGCTTAAGCCAGTTGAGAACATTATGTCCAAAGTCCTCACTTAAATTACAGTCTTGTACTTAATAATTAAGCATTTCAACATTTTAGTGCTGAGAGGTGTGGTAGTCATTCATTCAGTATACGTTTTAGAAGTTCCAAGACTGTTCCTGTCTAAGGAAATGGGAGAAGGAGTGAGCCCCTGGTAGGTCTAGCATTACAAGATTAATGAAATCCACATTGGCTCTTATTTTTGCTTTTTGTGGTGATGGAACGCCCTCATTTCAGTTATGTGCTATTTTTATTTGGAGATACTGTAAATATTCTCTACTGAAATTTAAAAATCTATTTTAATCCTGAAGAGGCTTACATTGTATTTTTAGTGGAAATATTTCTGTTAGCTAATGCTAATACTGAGTCAGCTAACGAGTACTCACAAAGGATGAAACTACCGATTCTATACAGAAGGGAATTACTAATATTAGGATTAAGAGAACCTGATGCAAGCAAATACATATAAGAAAGCCTGTTCTTTTGTTAATTTCAACAAAGCAATCTCTTGGTGAATAGACCGTGAAGATTTAGAGCACAAGAGTTCAATCTTACCTTACTTCAAGCACTTATAAATATGCAGTATGCTACAAAGACTGGAACTGTAGAGAGAAGGTGATAAAGTGTATTTTGTACTGTTTTGTCCTCATGTTATTGCACCTCGCTCAGCAGATTATTTATTGTGTTAGTTCTTAATAAATAATTGATGGAGAACTGATAATACAAAATTTACTGAATATGTAGAGTGTTTTATTATAACATTAATATGTTACAGGTGTGTTTTATTGGTCAATTAACATATGCCTCAAGGTGTGGTATGATATATGAGGCTGCTGGTTGTACGCTATGTGAGGTTTGGATTAGCAGACTGGTAAAACACATCCTGGAGGGTCTTAATGGTGGTGTATAGTGAGGAAAGATACCCTATATAGAAATTGCACTGTGGTTGAGATATACAAGCTAACTTTAAATGAGGAAGCATGACTTCTGAAAGTAGGCTAGCAATAGCAATGTGGATCTTTTATGTAAGTTAATTTACTCTGCTATTTGGCAGAAGCTATCTTAGGGCTAAGGTGGTTTCCATTAATTTCCCACCTTTCCTGAAAAGTTGTAATAGTTTACCTCCCTCATACTTTATTTACAAGGCCATGTACAACACAAGCCTACTTGTTATCTCTGAGTGCTACTCTTAATCAAGTAATGGTGTGAATATAGCCCAGAAAATTTAAATTGTATTTAAGTTTCTTTTAAAATTCTTTATCTAGTAATAGTTTTCATTATACAAAATAGATAAGTGTTTTGGGGCTGGGTTGTTTTGGGGTTGGTTGTTTTGGGGTTTTTTTGAGGGTTTTGTGTCTTTATTTTTGTATTTATGTGATACTTGTTGCTTATTCTGTACCTGTTGGAAAGGTTGACTTACACAGTATCCCTTGGCTATCATTAGTCTCTTCCTTCCTCTCTCTTGTCTTATTTTTATTCCATGCACAACAGAAGATGAATAGCTTTAGGCTCACTTTTTGAGTAGAGTGGTTGTGAGGGAAAATGGAAAACTGCAGCGTTCAATGTCTGTGTATTCCTAGGTGAAACTGTCCTAACTGCATGCAAAGGGCAGAGAGCTCCAGGAGCAAAAGGATGCCTGCAATAGATCAGACCAAGAGTCCAGCTGACCCTGGAGAAATCAACAAAGACAACAGGCAATAGCAAATGCTTGAAGAAAAGTGTAAAAACAGAGCAAGCATATTGATATTTCTGTAGGTATGGCTTTTCCTATTTTCATCTGCAGTATAAGAACTTCTTAACCAGAATATTATATTCAGACCATTTTGCTTAATAGCTCTTGAGAGAGTTCTCTTCCATTTGTCTAAGAGGTTTTTAATCTTTTTACATATTAACATCAAATCTGTTCTTTTGGAATGTATTCCATCATTTTAATTCTGAATTGTGTGGGAAAAGTTTGATTTACATCTGTGCTCTTTATTTTAAAACTGCTGCCACATGCTTTCATTGCACACCCTATGGGTCTTGTGCTACAAGGTGTGGTGAATTATCAATCTATATTCAGTCATCCTATGCTCCCTCAACTGTGTTCTTATCCATGTTGAAGAAGCCTCAGCTGTTTTCTGCTTTAAGCAAATTTTGTCACCTTATTCTTCATTCTTTTCAAGTAGCTTATGAATATATTAAATACCAGGGGCTCCATCATGAATTCCTGTGGAATGTTACTGAGTTTCTCCCTCAATTTTTAATCCCCATTTATTCCTAGCTTGTTTGTCCTGTCTGCTACCAGTTTATTAGCATACAAGGGAAACTTCCCTTCTACCTCACACTAAACCTGTCTTTATTCTCTAGTAGAAAGTAGGTTTTTTGGGAGTCCAGATATTATCATGTGCATGAACTTTATTTAAGGTGTAACTGACTTCTTTGAAGAATGCTCTTAGGTTTTAATAGCATGATTTCTGTCTGCAAAAATCAGGCTGACTCTTTGTCCGCTATGTTCAGCCACATCGGTAATTTTTTTCACATATTCAACCACTTTGGCCAGTATGGAGTCATGTTTACTCATTAGTATTTATGCATATTCTAAGTAGAAAGTTTTCAAACAACTGATACCATCTTTGTCATGTTCAAGTGATATCATGTTGCTATGTTCAACTGCAGTTGAGAATGTGCTGGACACAGTCACCAGATGTTCTGGCAATCTGCACTGGACATTACTGCATGCTGGAGCAAAAGAATGGAAACATGAAACGCAGTTTTTATAATCTTTTTCTCTGGAGGTAGTCCTCAAAATTTTCTGTCTGCTCTATAACAGAATAGGTAACACCACTGGGGGCGGGGGGCAAATCTTCACTCAACTCCCATTCAAACAAGCTGATCATCAAAGTAGAAGCACTGCATTTGCGCAGCCTACCCGCTCAAAGCTGTTTCTTTCTGTGCTGCAAAGGTAAATGGACTACTTAGAAACATTATTTTTACTTCAGCAGGTGATTACCTGATTAAATGCTATACTTGATTAAATGCTGTAAAAAGTATTTAAGATCATTAGTGGTAACAAGACTATCAGAAGAGCAGTAGCATGTAGAATAAAAAGAACCTCTTGCCCTCCCCCGCAACTCTTCTGTGAAGAGGCAGGTTGAAAATGAAGATTGTGAAACAAGAAACTAGACCAGTATCAAAAGCAGTATGCCTTGCAGAGTTTCCAGCCAATAACATAAGCCAACAAGCAAAATAATGACTGTTAATGGAAGCTGATTTTTCCCTTTGTGTGACAGGTCCAGAACATAAATGTTACTATTATGACTGAAGTGCTCACTTGTTGTATAGAACAGGACTCTCTACATGGTGATTTTTGTGGTTTGTTTACCTATCTTTGCTCTGGGCTTGCTGAAATCAGTGGAATTATTTAGCAAAAAGAGGTTCTGAGCAGAATCCAAGGGACCTGGTTTGGATGGGAATACTACCTAGAAGTTTCAGTGCATCTAAGGCTGAGTCCTTAAAAGTGAGGTAGTTGGAGAGAAAACAAGTGCCTCAAGGTTTGATTGAATGTGGCTGATTGTGGGCTGCAAGCTTGTGCTCACCTAGTGAGCACTGAATTCTTGCTGCCATGTGGACAGCAGCTGCCGCATTTCTCCAGTCAGCTCCTACCAGTCTCAGTTCTGACTCCAGGCACGAAGACAGTTTCTATCGTTTATTCATTCATGCATTTATTTAGTTTTGTCTATTGTTTGGTCTTTTCTGGGAGATAGTTTCGTTTGCACCACTTCTGGTAATGATCCAAGCTGTGTATATGTGACCACCAATGGGGGGGAGCTGACCACTCAAAACTGTGTGTAATTTGCCCTCGCTGTCAAAGGTTTTGTTGTTATTGTGTGGCTGAAATTAGCAGGCTATCTAGAATGCAAAAGTCTCTTATGAGTCATCTGAGTTACTCAGTTCTTCAAGATCAAAGCTCTACTCAAATAAAAAAGTTGTGTTCAGAGGATTATTTGAGACTTCTGATATTTTAATGGGGGGTGAAGATGTCTATGTGCCAAAACAATGTGCTATATAAGGAAGTGCTTCTAGCAGAAAAAGAACTTGCTGCTGAACGTTCATACAAATCGTGTTGTGACTGACAAACTTTTAAAGGGAAAATATTGTTGATAATTTATTGGGCAGGCAAGAATTTTTTCTGGCCCAAGACCATCTGAAAGATGAAAGGGCATGATGGGAAGGTGGCTTAGCAAGGGAATGTGAAATCTAGACAAGATATACCAGTACTGCTTTTGACTACAGATGAGCCAAAGTTGTTTATAGCAGACACCTCTGAGCCAAAAGTTTTTTGAGGAAGGCTGGTATTTTGCCTGTCAGATCTGCTTCAGGTCTAGTGATTATCAACATCTTAGCTGCTTCAATTCCCTGATGAACTGCCTTGAAAACGGGAGTTTTATAAATCACCTCACGACACTGTACTACAAAGCCCTGATGATCAGCAATGCAATGACCACATTTATGGGAAGAAAAGACATCGTTTCTGGGAATAATATGAGAACGTATCAACTCCACACATCTTGATTGCAGACTCTGCAGGTAGCCAAGGTTTCTGTGGCTTACTCCTTGACCTTCGCCTTTGCTTTCACAGACTGCAAACTTCTCAGACAGATCCATAGTGTGAACTGCATTGTAATAGCTAGACTGCCTGATGGAGAGATTTCCTTCCGTTCTTAATTGGGCAATACCTGTAGCTCTGTCATCCGGGATCATAAAGATTTGCTGCTTCCTGTTTGCAATTGCATAGTATCTCTGGGGAAAGTATAACAATTTATAACAATGAAAAGTGACTTTGTGGTGCATATTTACATTATAATATTCTATAAATATTCTGCCACTTTTGACAAACGTTAGGTTGTGCTACTCTTGTGTCACTTTCTATTTTATCTCATATCTCTGTGCTCTCTTAAACCTGCGATAATTTTTGCTACCTATTAACGAATAATAAATAGAGAGGGCATGGACTAGGTGGCAGATCAGATGCCTTCATTAGACACATATCTTCACCATGACAGGAAGGACCAAGTAACAGATTCCAAATTGGTGTGTTCCCCACCCTGTCTCCTCCAGCACCCTTCCCACACCATACACATTTCTGTAGTGATGATCAGAGTTTGGTACTCTGTGCATTACTGGTTATTAGGTATAATGCCACTGTTGCCTGGTCTACTCCCTGCACTCTATTTTTATTTGTATATTCTTGCTACCTTTTTATATTAGAATAGTTACTGTAGTTAGTTACTTAATTGAATGCACAGTTAATTCCTTTTTTATTTGTCTTCACATGGATGTGCTGTTCTGCATTTGTTTTGACCGGTTGTGACTCTACAGCTGTAAATTCTGGCAATTTGAGAACTGAGATGCTGCTGTAATTCACATCTGTCAAAGCCAATCTCAGAAGCTCATAGGGAGAGAAAAAAAAAATCATGGAATTTGGAGAAAAAAAAGATGAAGTAGGCCTTCTAAGTCATGTTCATGCTGAAGAAAAATTAGGCTGCTTTATTTTGGTAGTTTCGCTCTGGTAACTTGAAATACCCCAGGAAGCAGCCATTTCCACTATTTTCATTTTCATACAAAATCTCCCACTGAAATTACTGGAGAGTTGGACAAGATGCTTTGCCTTATGTACTAGTTTTGGCTGGGGTAGAGTTAATTTTCTTCATAGTAGTTAATATGGGGCTACGTTTTGGATTTGTGCTGAAAACAGTGCTGATAACACAGGGATGTTTCCGTTACTGCTGAGCAGTGCTGACACAGGGTCAAGGCCTTTTCTGCCTCTCACCCCACCCCGCCAGCGAGCAGGCTGGGGGGGCACAAGGAGTTGGGAGGGGACACAGCCA
>NW_008795322.1:406588-429827 GCF_000699145.1 Aptenodytes forsteri | reverse complement strand
TGAGCAAGTGGCTGTGTGGTGCTTAGCTGCTGGCTGGGGTTTAAACCATGACACCTTTATAAATCTCTGTTCCCTGGTCACAAGCTGGAAAGAATAGTAGCTGCCTGCTTTGTAAGATGCTATGAAATCTAGTGATGAAGACTGTGTATTAATGGTAGATATTGTTCAGTTCATGAATGTGTGCATCAGAGGCCATGAGGCTGTAAGATGACCTAAATAATATTGCTTCCACTGTTATGCAATTTGTTTTCTACTGTTTTTCTTATAATTTCTACAAAGTAACATAAAAGAATACACATTTTTAGAGGTGCCTTGATTAGCTCTGCTTTGTATTAATATGGCAAATTCCATTCTAGAGATGAAAATGCTGCTGGGCTTCCTGTCTGAATTTAAAGGAAAAATTTCAGTTTTACATTCTTGTGCCATGTTACTGAACTGTGGTATCATCATGTATGCCAGACTTCAACATACTGTTGAAAATGCCTGTTGTCAAGACATTGGATATCACGGGATATTATGTGCATTACAGTAGTTGTCAGTTCAGTAAACCCAAAGATTAACAAAAGGCAATGCAATGAAAAGCTATATGGAGTAATCTGTGTTGTCTTAATTTTAATTTTTTATATCTATTAATGCTTGTCATTATTTTTAAGTGACACTTGCTACTGGATCAATTTTACTTTGAAAGCAATGATCAGATTGTGTAGATCAATATAAGAAGATTTGTCAAATCTAGACTATTGGCAGGAAACTTTATATTTAGAAGTAACCTATCATCTTGTATGCTACCATCTTACAGGTAGTTTGTCACACTTGCTATGATTTTCTGTGTAAGAGATCTTGGGAAACAAATGTAGGCTATCAATCTGCAATTACTTAAAAGTTCTTTGGCATCAGCATTGAGCTTTAAATTATCTCCTCTTCAATGGATACTGGATCCCGTTTCATTTTCATAGACCAAGATGTTAAAGTTCTTTGGGTGGGGGCAGAATATCTTTCTTATTCTTATAAGTTCCAGCTGTTCTAATGTCTGTCTCTACAGCTTTTCTTCAAGGCTCAATGATGTTTTGTTAATGAAAACTTTTAATGAAAATTGTTTCTGCAAAATTTTTTTAGTAAGAATGTATGATGCACCCATATTCCTCACTAAAAATATATTTTATAAAAATGCATATACACACACTATCATGTATTTTTACAAATCATTCTGATACATGTGAGTCTACCTGTATCTGTCTTATATCAGCTGTACATAACTGTAAAGGCTGACGGGTTATTGTCCTCTTGAGTTACTCTGCTGTTACTCCCATTCCTCCCTCTATGGTTAGAAAGAGAAAAGGCCTAATTAGACTAAGCAGAATCATCTGCAAATGAATCAGGAAAAGTGACAAGAGATAAACAAGGCTATGTTATCTCAATCTAAAAATAGAAACCTGCAAAAGGAAGGGAGACAGGAAAAGGAGAAGTTTGATGCAAATGTGGTTTGAGGGTGTGAGAACCGTTCAACTTTAGACTGGTAGAGCTATTGAGCAGATGTGATACGTGTATCATGGGATAGAGCAAAATTCAGGAAAATGTTTTATTCAACAAGTGTCAAGAAACCTTAATTATGTATCTGGACAGCTGTATATTAATTTTTTCCAACAGCTTTATTCTGGTCTAAATTTATTGTTTACAACAGAGCTAAATATCATCTCAGCACTAAAGTATAAACAAAAATGATTTTTTTTAAGGCTGAAAAGAAAGGCAGGGCTAAGGATATCTGAAGAAAGAAGCCATGAACCACTGGAAATGAGTGGTGAAGGCAGTAATAACACAATAAAGTGACTTTAGTTATGTTGTGCTGCAGTATAAGGCTGGTGCATACTTTACTAGAAGGTACGTTAGTCATTGTGGTTCTGCACAGCTGCTTTTCCTCCTGAAAGCTGAGAGAGTAAGACTAAGTAACCAGGCTTCCAACACTGCAGTACTGCAGTGAACATATTAAACAAAGATTTATTTTCAAAAGAAACTGTAATGTCTCACCTCTCAGGTTTTTTTTATTATTACCAGAATCTGTAACTTTCTTAATAGTTCAGATCAGGTTACAGGTTTTTTGGATGGTTTATTTGTACACAATAAGCAGTTAATCAGATCTTTTGGCTTTATGCTTCTAGCCTCTTTTACAGCTCATCCTACCCCAAAGGTACAGTTCCATATGTTAACTAGACATCAGGTTAATGGACTTTGGCAATCTGCAAATTACATCTCTAAATCTACTTTAAACTTAACTAAAATACATGATATCTACTTTCTTTTAAAAAAGCTCTGTTAAAAGCCAAGTAACATACAAAAATGACAGTACTGTATTTCAAATGTTCGTTATGTTTGTGATATTGTCTGCATGGTTTTCTATTTAGATAAGCTACAGGCAACTCATTCATAGCAAAAAGAGTCAATCATCATTAGATGTCAGAACAGCGATTTCTCCCATGTTCCCATGGAACTTGTTCCCATGATGAAAACTAAAGACAAAATTAAACAAGCTCCTGAACTAATCCTGAGTAATAGAATCTTCAGAACTTAATGTTCCTTCACTTTTTCTTTTTTTTTCAGCCTGAAATACATTTTTCTCTTTAGAGTTTTTATACTTTAGTAGTAATAAGGTATGTTCATGTTTTGTTATAGTACACCATCGGAATTGCTTCACAGGCTGTATCACAAGTGAAATGAGCAGACCTGCCACACAACAAATCACCTCAGCTAGAATATTACTTTTCATGGTTTTCTAGCCAGTGTTTCCAGCTTGACCAGTAAAACCATATTTGTACGTAATCTGAGGAACACTGCCAGCTCTGAGGGGAGTCTCTGAGCCCAACTTCTGTTTGCTCCATGACACACAGAAATGTGATAACCAGCAGTACGCTTTCAGGCCAGGTAGCCTTGCCTTGCGCCTCTGCACGTTGCTGGTTCGAAATTTCTGGTATATGATCAGAAATGAATGATATAGTGTTCTTTGCCATTTGTGAGGGGCATGGTATAGGACAAAAAGAGTAATTGGCAGCAAACTCTGATGGAGCCATGGTAAATGATTTAAGATACAAGGAAACCTGTAAAGATATTTGTAGCTTGATCAAAACCACTTGTGGTTTTTGGAACTGACCTTTCAATCTCAGATGTGTGCTGCTCCAAACCAGAAGGCTCTATGAAGAGCAGTGCCCTGATATCAAACAGAGCACTTCCCATTCCACTCAGACCTTCGTCAGATATTATCGGAGCACATTTTCTATAGCCATGTTTCTCTGTTTAATATGTTGTGTACCTCTACTGGCACCTGCTGTGATCAGAGAAAATGGGATTACATGTAATCCTAACTCCTGTGGTACAGACAATGAGATTACGCATCTCCTGGAGCTATACTTACTTGCACTACCACAAATCATAGAAGAGCCCAGGGGCTAATCAGTCATCAAACTCATGCGAAAACTAGGGAGAGAGGAAAAGGAAAATAACAAAGAAGACTTGTGTTGCTGTCTTAGTGATAAGCATTAGTAGAATAACAGCTAAATTCTTCCCCTAATAAAATAGAGGGTAGAACAGCTTTCTCTGTGAATTTTTCCTGCTAACAGTAACTGCAGTATTCCCATTAAAGAAACAACCCAGAGCATTTTCAGAGGAAAATTTCAACCACCCTTCTTTTCCTGAGGAAACTTTCCTTCCTGGTTGTTTACTCCTGGTGTTTAATTTGGAGTTCTAGAAAATATCTATCAACCTGTATATCAGATAATCTGCTAGTTTAGTTTAATTGTATGAATCATTCACATATTGTTATGTGATGTGCACAGTAAAAGAACACATATACACATCAAACTAAAAAGAAATTTAGAAATTTAATAGGTAGATTGGAAGAAACTTGATGCTGAAGACTGCGGTAAAGATGAGGCTGATGAGAAGTCTGTCCCTTTGAGATGCTGAGTGCTCTTACAATGTGTTTAATAGGAGCTGAATATACAGAATTGGGCACTGAATGATTTATTCACTGGGTTGTTTTCTAATGAGACAGAAGAAAAGATCACAGATGAGAAGTAAAATATTCAATAGTTTTGTGATTGCTCTCTAGAAGATAATCCTCACAGTTAATAAAACATGGTGATTGCTCCCAATTTAGGTTAGGGATTTTTTTTCCTAGGCTCTTTCAGCCATTTAGTATGAAAAAGCAAAAATTAAACATTAAATAACTTTTTTTTTTTTTTACAAAAAATTAAGAATAAAATAAAAGTTCATTAGGTTTTCTTACAGAGCAGAGAGGCTGTGAAATTTATTTTAGTAACCAGTTTCTTATCTCTGTTCTTCTAAACTCAGGTGTTGAGAAGAAAAAAAAATCTTAGGAGAAAAATCTTGAAGTAATCTTAATTTTTACTTTTCCTCCCTAATAATGTCATGTTTTACAGTTTTGAAATGTATAGATAGATATTCTGCTGGGACTATCCACAGCAGAGAATTGATAAGTATCTTGCCAGATCCCTTTGTAAAGTTCTCAATAAGAGGTAGTTGGCACTTTTTAAGTGTTCCTTAATTCAAACATACTACTGTGGCCCCACTGTCAGGCATCATCACCCCTGCCCAAGGTAGTCAGCAAAGAAGCCAAACCAACCAAAGGCTGGTTTTTGTTTTGTTTCTTTTTCCCAAGAGGTATTAATTTTAAAGACCTTTCTAGTGGAAAATCTGGCACTAGAAAAAACAGATGGAAAAAATATAGAGGGTTTTGTGATAATCAGATTAGTATACACGGTGCTGTATAGTTTTGCCCTGTGCATTTATTGAAAGATGGGTATAGATATTGAAATTTTTATCAGACATTACATTGCCACTCTCATCCAAGTCTTTTTTTATAAGCCCAATGTAATACTAATAAAGCCATTTTGCATTATATAAGCAAAACAGGCTTCTTCTGATTCTTGCAATAGGCAGTGGAGGTTTTATCACAACCCTACTTAGCAAAATGATAAAAATGAAATCGGCTTTTTCTAAAAGGTTCTTTTTTCCCTAAATTCTGTGTGCAATTTGCAGCTGTTAATATTGATGAAATACATATACAGATGAAGAATTGAGGAGGAGCAGCTGCACTGTTGCCCCAGATAATTCATTGAGCACATACTTCCAGATAAGTTTTCTATGATAGGAGTGAAGGCAGCAGCACCTCGGGAACTCATGCAAAACTATAGAAGGGTGCTTTCTCAGGCAGTCACACATCAGCACCAGAAATTCAAATTAATTAACTGCATATGTTGAATAACAAGTTCTATGATGAAAAATCAGATACCATCATAAACATTGTTCTGTCTACCTTGGTGTTGAAAAAGTTAAGCTCCACCAGAGGCGCAATATTAAACATGCGAGAACTGAAGTATGAGAAATTCAGCAAATGTTGGGCCAAAATACCTGACTAGCATGTTTACATTTCATTCATCAGCCTGTTCTGTCATTCTGAATGCCTTTTTTTTCTATGAATAAGGTAAAGAACAAACTTATCAGTATTTTTGTGAGGATTTACAAGCTTTCTCAGAATCCCCTCAATTTTTTGAAATGCCAACCTGGTATTTACACTGTGCACAGCTAATCATCCATCTGCATTCTGTCATAGAGGCCACTTTCCAGCAAAGGTGCGTGATTTCTGGGGGAGAAGAAAAGAAGGAAAACGTCTTTTATGTCAATCTTGTAGCTGCAAGTATGATAGCTTGTTCAGTCGGGTCACGCTCACTAACCTTAGCTGGAAACTCAGACAAACCGGAAACCAATCCACTAGGATGCATTTCCTGAAGGCTTTTAATGTCTCATTCTCTTCTGGATCCTTCCCTTCAGAAGAGCATTTAATAAATACTTCACCAGTACAAGGCGATTATGTGTTAGATGCACTTGTTAACATGCTAGAGACACTAGGTTTATCCAAAATTTGATGATACGTGGCATATAACTAGAGGTGAAATCTTTCTGTCTGCTAGCTTTGATTTAAACAATTTATTTATAGCTAAAGATCTGACAGATTACAAAGTAACTGTAGAAAACCTGAAGGTGCATGCATAAGGGAATGTTTGGGTTGCACATCCATCATTTCCATTGCTGCTATTTCCCCAAAATCTCCGTTTCTGCTTTCCATAAGGTATATTAAATTAAGAACTCAAGACCGGGATGATGATGTTCTGGCTGACCATCAGCACATCCAGAACCTGACATGTCAGATCAGTTATTCCTGTCCTGCTCCTCTCTCTCCCAGCTTGTCCTGGCAACTGTCACCATCATAGCAGCTTTACAGAATGTGCACATCAGGAATAAATTTTGCCCTTAGATAATATTCATATCTCCATGATCAGACAATTGTGCATCAAAATGTTTAAACTAGCTGCTGAAAGAAGAAAATAAATTATGTGACTGGTGAGCCAGCTGAGCAGGTAAAAGAATATAAATGGGAAGCTTTGAGGATATTATGTAATGCAGACTTGTCTCAAAGCCAGTTTCTGTTAATGATGGAATAACATCTAGTAATGGCAGCACCTTATCAAGTTACTGTCAATTTTTGTGAAATGATTAATATCGCAACCAAGTTTTCAACTTTTGTATGTCATTAGGGAAGCCCCACAACTTCAGTGGAGTCTATTTGCAAGGAAGCAAAGAAGATGACTTGTTCTGGAAGACAAATCAGTTGGTACATTGTTTCATATGGATAAGACTAGATTATTTTGGTTTTGTTAGCAAGCAACAACAAAAGATTGTATGGGTATACATAGCTGAAATGAAGATGTAGATTTCCAGAGAAAGGAGGACTAATAAGAAAGACAGACTGACAGATGACTGGTGTCATGCTCTCCTAGGGAACAAATTATTCATGCTTTCAAGCTTTCAGATTTTCTTTATCTGTCCTTCTGATAATCTTTTCACTATTGCATACCTGGTTCTGTTTTCTTAGTATCTGTCTGAGAAGTTTCTGAGCCATCAGGTTGGAGTCTGTGAACATAATGGAAGTTTGTATCTGGCCAGTCGGCAGGGTGTTTAGGCTTTGTTAGGTATGGCAGTCTTCTTGCTGCGTCCACCTGCTCTTATATTTCCTTGTTAGCTGCTTGGGAAGAGGACCATTTCCCTTAAAAACATGTATTTACTACGTTGCGGTACAGTGAAATACTGGTGATTGGTGCATATACAGACAGCAAATTCACAAGCAACTAAGTTTATAAACACTACTGAAAAATAATAATTAAAAAAAAGATAAAATAAGAGGAAACTTTTTAAAAAAAATTGTTGCCTCAGAAAACGTCTTGTGCATAATGTGCCTTTAAAACTGCTGTGTCTGATACCAGTCTTTTCTTTAGATGTGCATTGTTTGCATGTAAACATATCACTAGAGTAAGCTTAAAGATATTTAGTGATAATCAAATAGCATTCCAATTTAAACACTTTGGCAAGTCTTCACAATGTCATTGAAAAACAGGAGGAGTTTCTCAACAAATGATGCCCTTGGAATAAAGCTGCTAGAAGATCTCACAGATTATACAGTTCTTTATCTTTTTTGCACAACGTATAGTTTGGATTTTTCTTGTTTTCAGACATGCATGTTGCATGTACGTCTGTTTAAATAACTCCTTGATACTATTTCATGTAGCAAATAATTTAAAACCATAGAGGTTTTTTAATTGTTATACTTTTTAAGGCTTTTGGTGTCTTCTATGGTAACTTCTGATTATTCTGATCTTCAAATGGTAGGAAGTATTTCACTCCCTGCCTTCATCTCTGCTCCTTCACTTAGCTAGATTTGCAGTAGATGCATTTAGCTAATAGAACAAGAAATTACAAGTTCTATGGTAACTTCTGATTATTCTGATCTTCAAATGGTAGGAAGTATTTCACTCCCTGCCTTCATCTCTGCTCCTTCACTTAGCTAGATTTGCAGTAGATGCATTTAGCTAATAGAACAAGAAATTACAAGTGTATGAATAATTGTTTTAAAAAGCCATTTAAAGTACTATATATAGCATGAGTTTCCTGGAAATCTTTCCATATACTGTTTGGTAGGAAATAGTTTCCAAGCAAGTTACAATGTTAATTTGATAGCTAAACCCTACCCAATAGTCATGTACTTGATTTGCTTATAAAAGAAATCCCATTTTAGGCTGAGTGAGTATAATCAATCTGCTGTTACCAAGTTATCAGAGAAAGGAGCCATACCACATAATAATATGAAAAAACCCAAACAATTAACGTTAGCAAAAGCACTCTTAAAATTCAATTTTGAAATGCACAATTTAGGTCGCTTTTTATCACATCTACTCAGTAAAAATCCAGAGAGAGGTTAATATGATAAAATATGGGACTACTTAAGCTGTTAATTTTCTAGCCAAGTTTAGATGAATATCATGGACTGGGATGCTAAAAGCCATTCAACATAAATGTTTAATGAACAAATAAAGCTGTCAAAGGCAAATGTGCATAGCACATTATGTATGTATTTGATTTGGGTAGATTGTGCAATTAGAATCATTGTCTGATCTAGGCTTAAAGGAAGTCTGTTTTCCACAACTTAGAGCTTTACTATTTTTTAATAGTCCATTCATAGTCTCATTTTGTAGGCATCTGGAGTGTTGTGTGGCCTGTTTTTCAGGCCAGAATTATAGAACCAATGATCTAATTCTTCAGGCTTTCCAGGCTTGCAAATATTTTTATCGACTAGACCAAACTTCAGATGTAAGCCTTCTACTGAACTTCTAAAGAAACAAAGGACAAAAGTCTCCTTTTGCATCTAAATGGCGAATCTCAGTGCTGAAACTTCCCAGCCTGGAATATTTTAAAGGATTTAACAGAAAGTAGCAAATTCATGCGTAGAAGAAAATTTTGTTTTTACTTCCACTCCTTCCAACAAACCCCCCCCCCCCCCCCCGCCACAACAAATACATAGAAGATCCACATTCTCTATTTAATAAGAAACCTTGAAGTGATTTCTGCAATATATTTTTATAACTCCCTAGAACCCCATGTTTTCATTTCTATTTGGATCTATTTCATATAAGGCATTATTGATTTTCCAGCCAGCATGGATCTTTGGGCAAAAAAAAATCATGATAAAGTCTTGCACTATGGATTCTTCTCATCTTTTTTAGAGGCTTGTGGAATTTTTTGTGTATGCTGACTTACTAAGTTTTTTGCAGGGAGGTATAATCCCTAGCAAAAGCCTTATGTAGTGAGGAAAAAAAAAATTAAAAAATTGTGTGCTGAGTGAAAAAATCTGTGACAAGCTCTGGTGAAGGTGACTATATGTATATTTTTCAACACATTAGTAGAAGTCTTAGAAACCACAGTAATTTCAGCAATTCCTTCTGTATAAAACGGCATCATTTTTATTGCAGCCCTCCTACAAATGTTTTAATCAAGAGAGTTAACTTTGAGCCCAAGGACTGCATTTAACTCAGACCTTCTAAAAAGAAAATGAACATTTCTTTGGATAAAAAGATAATGTGGCATTAAAGTCTGAGAAGTTGATGTTCAATGGTATAGAAATAAATGGCCAAAACCTGGCAAACAGCATGTTCTACAAGAAAATAAATTAGACTGGCATAACTATAGTGACTGCTGAATTTGTACTAATCATTTGTAAATGAAATCCTCTTTTCATTAGCATTTCCATGCTCACATGCATAATTTATGACAAAGGTTTGCAGGCACTAACACAGTTTTCATAAATTAGTGGCAATTTTGTTGTTGCTGAAACCTAGGAAACTTTTTAAGGCAGTAGGATTTTTACATATGAAGAAAACCATAACCTTGATTGCCTTAAAGTCAGATGTAGTGTTTAAAATGTATGTAATGGGCCTGATTTCCATTCTGTGTTCCTTTTTGTAGCAGTCTGTTTGAATACAAAGTAAATATAAAAAATGACCAGAGCTACCAGACCAAATGCTAGGTTTAGGCCCTATCCTCTGTAAAATGCTGGAATTATTTGCTAGGTGGGCATAGGCTGAGAGTTTTATTTATTTATTTGATGGCTGCTACAAAATCAATTAGAAGTCTTATGTGACAGGTGTCTAGCTAGCAAGCACCATATATCGCTATCACTCACCTTGACCATGTATTTTTTTCTCTTCCCCCCCCCCATCCCTCACTCCCATCCCATTCACTCCTTAGAAATGTTTCCTTTCCATTGGGTTGGGGCACACTGACACAACGATGTGGGGAGACTTTAAAGCTTCTGCTAGCTGCTAAATTGAAGAATGTAATTTCCAAGGCAGATCTGACAATGTGTCATCTCACTGAAACACTACAAATTAAATAAAAATCAACTCTGTGAGTGAAGAAAACAGGACTGCAGCTATCTGGAGGCAGAAGAGAAGTAGAGAGGAAAGAAAAAAAATAATCCATTTATTCTTGGAATAGTTACATAGCTAATGTAAAAAGTTTGGAGTAGGTAAGCAGCTCCAGGGATTCAATACAGCTTTACCCAATAGGAATAGGAAATACACAAGCCCCTGAGATTTTTTAAAAGTTCAGAAATACTGAAAATAATGCTTTTTAAATTATCTGGTGAGGAGAATGCTGATAATTTTCTATCATTCCTGTAGCAATTTTAAAGGGAGCAGTTCTTTTAGGGAATCTGGCCAACTTTATATTTTGAAAAAATTGCATTGCAGTTCTAGTCCAGAAGTGCTGGATTGTGCTTCTAGAAATAGATTGAAAACCATAACTATGAATATTCATTTGACCACTTTTTACAAATTAACTACATGTTTTGTTTTCAGTTTTCACGGTCCCTTTGCACTTGCTTTCACTTTTACAAATGTCCTTGAAATAATGGGACAGCTTCTCGGAGCTGGGGTACTGCACTGTCAGTATGGTCGAACATGGGCAGGGTGGCCAGGTTCTTCTTTACCTCTTTTCTGCTCAGCTATCTCTTTCTGCTCCCAGTATTTGTGCAAAGGAGAGAAACAGAAAATCTTTTTCTGTGTTCCCATCTTCCGGCAAAACCTACAGCAAAAATGGCTGGAACCAAATGGCTAAACTCGGTCAGAATACAATGAGATAGAATTGCTTTACATTAGAGACCGTGTCTAAACCCTCCGTAGTGTTAGAAAGAAATGGCTAGTCATGTGCTTTATGTCATTAGAGCACTGCTCTGTGAACTGCTTGGGAAAGAGTTCATTATGTATTATTTTTATGATGCAAAGTCTGTTTAGAATTTATAGGATGCCTGCACCATTGGTTTCAATGGATTTTTGCTTAGTGGGAAAAACAAAATAATACAGTATTGTAATAGCACTGTGTCTGCTTCTGCATCTTATGAGATAAGAGCGGTATTCAGGCCCTTATGAAGTTATGTGACCATTAAAACACAAAGGAAATTAAAGACTGGAGAGCCTTTAAAATAGCATGATGATTTGATTTGTGAAAGTGAAGAGACTTTGGAATATGGAAACAGCATCTTTCTGACAAAAAGCGCTTAGAGTGGTGTACAATGGATTTTGTAGATTGGGGATGTGCATGACATGAGATATAATACCCTGCACAATGTGATTTTTTTTGAGAACAGATTGGGAACCTTCTCGTCTGCTTCTTTGACTCTTTATTTCTTGGGATTTTTGTTGGTGTAAGTAAGACGAGAATATACTCCACGAAGAATGCAAGTGTATTTATTTCAAGAACATTGGAATTTTAATTTCATAAGGAAAGCTGGAACAAATCCCTCTCTACAGCTCTGATTGGGAGTGGGGTGAGGGACAATTTTAATGCCCCTTTGCTATCAGCATCATCCTCAGTATACCTGCATGCTTATCCACTCACTAAGAACCAAATCTTCCTGCCAAGCGATGCCCTGCAGTGGTGGTATAAGTCAGATCGGGGTTTCTCCTGTTAGTTATTTAGTATGTACTGCCAGCTGACTCAAGATGTTGTGCTGATACTGTGTTAGTGGTGGATGTAAATTGAATTGTGACAAATACATAGAGAAGTATATTGCCTGAAGACTGAAATCAATGCTTGCATGTTCTCAAACAAAATTATTTTTTACTTGCACCATTTTTAAGTGAAGTCATTTTAAAGGGACTGCATATTTTATGTTTTATATACATTGTTTTTTCCCTGCAGATAAATATCAAAATAATAAATCATCACTAGAGAAAGTTTTGCCATGCTTAGTGATTTCATTAGAAACATTTTTCTACCTATATAATATGCAAATATTTCTTGGGAATATAGGAAACAAGTAAATTGGCTCATTTTACACTGAAGATGTGAGTGTAAAAAGTCTATTTTTTTTTTTTTTCCTTCTGGACTGACTTTACATACTGAATTGTTTAACAGAAATGTGTAAATGGAATTTTTTATAAGGTTCAGAACTTAAATTTATACTACCCATTACATCCAGTGAAAGATCTGTATATGCTTTTTGAACACCAAATTTCAAAGTGTTATTTGGGCAGCCTTAGTACAGGGTAATAAGGAAGCATTTTAGTATAGTGGTAAAACCTTACATCTAAGATAACTGCTTTATGAGAAAGACTAAATGTAGGTTTCTTAAGCAGCATAGTATCATGTAGAATGCTTATAAGATTTGTTAGAAAATCAAACTTAAAAGACTGTCATTTTCTTTTGAGAGACACTTCAGATCACTACATTATAAAAAAAAAATCTTATCACCCTAGTTAAACTTAGTAGGAAGAACTCCCTCTAAAATGTTCAAGTAGATAAAACCTATTGTTTTTAAAACTCATTAAGTGATGAAACAAAGCTAAAAGACCTATATTCAGATATTAAAAATTTGAGAAATTAAAATAAACACTGAATCCTTCCTTTTGCTTCGCTTGAAAGAATGCCAAAGCCCAACTTCCAAACAGTTTAGGAACAGTTTAATTGGCCTCTTAATATTTTAAAGCTCAAAATACTTGTATGAATATTATACAAGATTAGTTTTCATGTGACACTTGGCAGACATTGAACGAAAGTCTGTATTCAGAATGAGATTACTATACCCAGTGAAGCTGTTATGCGTTAATGGAGGTAGACCACTTTGGCACACTGACATTTCCTATGGAGGAGTCCTGAAGAATTTATCGTAAGATGAGAGTAACATTTTGAAAACATCTAAGTAATTCAGAAGGAGAATGAAATGGAAGACAGAATCTCTATACACCCACTTTTGAGAAGTATTTTCATTCTCTGCTTGGAACAGACACAGAATCTTCTGTTTTCATGGAAATAGAATTGTCTTAAAGTATGCCTGGCTGTGTTAGCATGTCTGGACTCATTGACTTCAATTTTTGAAAAATTTGCCCAAACCAAAATAATTCCACTGAAATGATAGAATGGCTGTATAACAACGTCTGAGGTCAGCCTTAGTGCTCTGAATCAACCTGTCCCCTGGCAAAAGGCATGAGGAAGGGAAGTGGGTTCATTGGAGAAGCTGTAACTACGTCTCTTGGCCACAGGTAAGAACAAGGGCATAGAGAAGTACAAGAAGTGAGCCAGTGTAGCTAGTACTTTGCAGCTTAAATATACTTGGATACTGGACAACAGATATTGTGCTAGATATAAACTTACACATTTAATGAGTTTGGTGACTGCAATGGACATTGTTGCACTGCATCTTGAATAGCAAGATTCAGGCAATCACAATGTAGACTTAGCAACACGGCAGTCAAAGTGACTTTAGTCATAAAATGTATACTTTCTGAGAAAGTTTAATCTAATTTAAACATAGTACAGCAAATGAACTTTTCTGTTCAAATCTGGACAGTTCTACAGCGGGTAGGTACTGTGGGTGTTTGCAGTATGAATGACTGCAGAAATATTAACTTTGATATCAAAGCTAGTATACGCGAGATTACATCCTTAACTTGGAAAGCTCCCCCCACCCCATATTAAATTAATTTGTTAAGCCAGAGGCTTTTTTCAACACATTCTTTTAAGCTTAGATGCCCTAAGGAGAGGATCTGCCATGAATTGTCTTAATAATCAGCCTGTGATTCCTTACATTCTACTTTTCTGGTTTCCTAATGTAAAGAGTTTAGTGGTTAGTTAAAATGAACAGGACGATCCTACGGTAGTAGTAGTAATAATAATAATAGTAATTAAAAAAAAAATGGATATTGAAATGCCACTAAATTTGGGTACCCAATTTTAGACCCCTTTAGAAGACCTGCATTTCAGTAAAAAGCACAATTGCTTAAAAAATCAAGCCTTTTGGGGAGGTCTCAAGGTGCCCACATTAATCTGAAGCTCGTTTTTGTGATTTAGAGCTACACCCCTTAAATTAAAAACTGGCATACTGGGCTTCAAAGGCTCTCTTTTCTCTCATTGCTGACCTTGTTCTTAAGTAAGAAGAGTTGAATGAAATTTATTGGCAGCTTTTATAATTGTTTTGAAACCACTCTGCCTTCTCGCTTTGTAATTGAATAAGTTGGCAAAGCTTTTCAAAAGAGCCTAGAAGGTCATTGGAACATAGCTGGCCTCAGCCTTACTTAAAACTACATTTGTTAATGTATGTTACATTTTCTCTTAAAAACAAATTAACAATTTAAAACAATGGTACACTGATTGGCTAATGATAATAGAAATTCTGTGAAGTATATACAGCATTACCACCTAATTAATAACACATTAGTTCTTCATTATTGCATCATTACAATGAACATCAGAAGAATTAATAATGTCTGGCCACAGCAAGTGTTACCAAAAATCATTCCCAGTCTGTGAAATTATTTGGCCCATGGTCATTCCACACATGCATTTTGTTTCAATGATCCAGGGTGCTCTTAACAGGATGGCAAAAAAAAATTATTAAAATGCTACAGTCACATATCTTTTGAGGCATTAGCTATACCGTATCCAAGGAAAACAAACTGTGAATACGTGCTGGGTAACTGTGAAATCTCTTAGCCCCTTTCTTTTACTTTAACTGAGGTCCAACAGAGCTATGTGACTGGAGTTTAAAGTGCACTAGAAAGTATTTTTCTTGGCTTTTTCTAGCAGAGTATTTTCACTGGTCTATAAAAAAAAATTGAAGGTCTTGGACAGCTATTGAAATCAATCCAGTGCAATTTTTTAAAAAACAGCAATTGCTGTCAGTTCCTGTTTAAAAAGGTTACATAAGCATCAAACCAGTTGAAATCTCTTTTGCATTCTACAGAATTAGAAAGATGATTGGGGAACACGATATTGTGTTTGGAAATAATAAAAAATATAACATGTTTTGAATTTAAAAAATCAAATCACTTCTTTCTATGTCAAGATGAAACTTTTTAACCTTTTCAGAATTATTTTGCCTGTTTTTCTTACAGGAATGTTTTAGCAAACTATTTTAATCACTGCATCTGCATTTTTCACTGCAAATTTCTGATCAAAAACCACCACTCCACTCCTCATAAATCTATATTCCCTTCAACCAGCTGATGGATTTGTAGGCTATGCAGTGCTCTTCGAAATGCAGTCTGCTGCTACTGATGTGAAACTTTTAGGATACGACCTAATCCAACAGTGGGTGGCAGAGTTAATATAGATGGTAAAAGTGACAGTGCTAAATGGGTTCCCAGGAGTCTATGAAGATGCCTAGGATGTCCCAAACAGTCAAATTTGCTATCCAGGACTGGAGGAAGCTCAGTTCGATTCCTTGCTACCCCCTCATTCGGTAACCTTGGGAGCTGAGGCATGGGGAGACTATCTGCAAAACGAGGGAAAGTGTGTGCCCCTGCCTCGTGCATTAGCATAATCACTTTACAGTCTGCCAGTTCACTTACTGAAACACTGGGGACTGAAAACATGCAGACAGAAAGGAGAACAAAGACCGCAGATGAGAGGAAAGGAGACCCTGTAAGTGGGGCACAGGACTTGTAACTGAAAGACAGAAGTGATCTGCCAGCTCGGCGACAGGCAGAGCGAGCTTGGCACAAGGAGATGAGAGGGAGAATCAGCCTGTCAGCTGAGAGCGAAAGAGAGCTGACCTGGCAGCCGAAAGAGAAAAAGGGCAGATCTGCAGATGTAGCAAGCTGCGGGGAAGAGAACTGCCCAGCTGCCTGCCAAATAACACTGCAGAGGGAAACAACCCCAGGTGATCTGTCTGTTTGAGTGTCGGAGATCATTTGTATTTTTATTCATTCCAGGGGCTGGAATTTATGGAGTTCATATGGGAAGGATAGTTATCATGATTCCATTCTCCAGGATGCCTCCTAGAGAAGCTTCTCTATGAAAAAAAAATCAAAATGTTTCCTAAAAGTGATTCTGAAAAACTCTAAAATAACTTTTTTGCTCCCAGCTTCCCTCTTCCCTCCCAGCAAACAACCTCTTTGGATTTTTGGTTTCTACCTCCTATATCATGGAAATGCTAACCAGTAAAGCTGAGACCTTATCAGATGCATGAAATAGGAAGTAAGGTGCACAAACACATTCTCTTACCTGAGTAAGCAACACACAGATGGAGGATGTCTGCTTAAAAAAAACCATACAGAAACAAGCTCAAACCAATGAATTGCTAATCCAAAGCAAACTTCTCTTGGTTGTCAGATGTGTTTTCTAAAATGTTCCAAACAGACCCTGAAGGAGTTATAATTCATAAAGGAGTACCTGACAGAAACGCTTGATGTTAGTTTGGTTTTTTTTTTTAACAACTAAGCACACCTTGCCTTTTTTCAGATCTGGCTTTAATTTGTCTCAGTTTTCATATAAATGATTTGAACTTGTTTATAAATAACAAAAGTGTCAGAACTGATACATTAGTTGGAAAAAAACCCTATATTTTTTCAGTTATAATGGGGCTTTATTGTTATTATTTTTCATTTTTTCAGAATGTGTAGCAAGAACCGACAATATTTGGTGTTAGTAGTATAGTGAGGCAATCATAACGGAAATGATGTCTTTCTTGCTTAAAGATTCCCAGGAGAAGTATTAGGAGAAAAATACTCACCCTAGATAGGGAACAAATCAGACTAACTCCAGGCTAGATAAAACAATTTTGAGTGGTGTATGATGCATAAGCTTAATTAGGTTTTGGGAAAGACAAACTGCAACACCACCCCAAAATAATAATAAAAATATAATTTATTGTCAGTTTATGCCTAAGAAATCTAGTGACAAATACTAGATCTCTAATATAATACTGTGTCCTGGTTTCAGCAGGGATAGAGTTAATTTCCTTCCTAGCAGCTGGTACAGTGCTGTGTTTTGGATTTAGGATGAGAACAATGTTGATAACACACCGATGTTTCAGTTGTGCTCTACTGACTGAACAGGCTGGAGGTGCACAAGAAGCTGGGAGGGGGCACAGCCAGGACAGCTGACCCAAACTGGCCAAAGGGACATTCCATACCATGGGACGTCATGCTCAGTATAGACACTGGGGGAAGAAGAAGGAGGAAGGGGGGATGTTTGGAGTGATGGCATTTGTCTTCCCAAGTCACCGTTACACATGATGGAGCCCTGCTTTCCTGGAGGTGGCTGCACACCTGCCTGCCGATGGGAAGTAGTGAATGAATTCCTTGTTTTGCTTTGCTTGCGTGCGCAGCTTTTGCTTTACCTATTAAACTGTCTTTATCTCAACCCACGAGTTTTCTCGCTTTTACCCTTCCGATTCTCTCCCCCATCCCACCGGGGGGGAGTGAGCGAGGGGCTGGGGGGGGCTCAGTTGCTGGCCGAGGTTAAACCACAACATACTGTTATTTGTATATGCCATGATTACAAGCTTTAAAGTTTCACGCTGCTGCAACCTTTATGTTTGTTACCTGAATTACACAGAGGAATTATGGAATTATTCAACTATCTGAAAGGCCATTATAGAGTTTTTCGGCTGAGTTTCCTAACTGAAAGAGCATTTGCTAAATATTTTTAGAATTGAGCACAGCCATGAACATACTGAAATACCACCAGTTTGTAATATTTCTGTTCTGAAGCCTCTCCAGAGGTAAAAATAGTTGCAACTTTGAATGCCTTTCAGAATCCTTGTTTCCATATGCCTAATTTCTTTAGAGCTGGGGGTCACATGCAATGAGGTAATTAGGATTATTTCAGACTAGATCGACATTGCCAGTGGAAATGAGTAGAATATACTCAGATGAAAAGGCAATACTGATAAGGTCATAAGTGGAAACCATAGGGAGCGTCTTGAAAAATAATGCTGTAGTAAAGGGTGATTTAAGACCAGGTTTATGTCTGACCTTTGTTTTGGTGCACAGTAAGAAGTTTTACATAATGGCTAACTTAGTCTCATGGTTAGACATAGTTATAGAACCCAAAATCCTAAGAGAACAAGGATTGCTCATTCAGTTCTTTCCTTTAGCCTATGGGGGAGGTGGAGAATGAATAGATAAATCCCTTAAAGGCAATGTAGAGTTTCCTGTATGTGTGGAAAAGATTCAGGAAACAATTCTCTAGCTTCATATGAGACAATGTAGGCCACCCTTTGTATTGGCTGGTGCCTATAACGCACCATTCAGTTATTGTTAGTAACAAATGATCCAAATTAGTAAAAAGTCCTAAGCAAATTTGTGCTGCTTGAATATTTTTTTTTTGTGAAACAAGATGGTACGATCTCTAGAGATGCCCTGCATCATAGCATCAGTAAACTTAGTGTCACGTCATTTCCAGGCTTCTTATAAATCTGTGGGGGTGAAAAATGTATAAAGACACACTTCTATCTAGCTATACATATGTATATATGTGTATATTTTCTTTGGGGAGGAGGGGATATGAGAAATGATTATAGCAAAATTGCAATGTAAAACTTCCAGAATTCACTTATTGCAAGCCTGGTCAGACTAATCATATAGTTACACTGACAAGTTGGACTCTGAACTGCCATCTTTTTGGCTGAGGGTACTGTCAGCGTAGTAGGAGCAGATGGAGCAGATGTAGCTGTAAAACCACTCCAAGAGCTTTTGCCAAGATGCTACTTGCATACGAGGCCTTGGTTCTAGGATGGCCAGAAAGGAGAACTTCTTCCCTTCGTTTTACTGGAGTGGTTTAAGTAATTTGTAACCTGGAGGAGTACAAATTTTTCAGACAGTAACAGGTGCAGTAGACTTCAGGTAGAGGCCAGAGTCAGCAGCAAATGGGAATGAGGATAAAGAAGCTGGCAGACAAATCTTAGTGTATTGATTTTAGCCTGCCAGAATGTATATTGGATGAGGCTGGAGACCTGCTGACTCTGTCCTCTCCTAAAGACTGCTGAAACATTCCTATTACGAGGCCTGTGAAGTAGCAAAGTCGGAAAGCCAGATTCTTATCAATGAAGTCATTCTGATTTTAACTGATAATCACATACGCAGAGATTTTCATTTTTTAGAACATAATATGAGCTAAGGAGTTACTTACTTTCATTGTCTTTTTGGATGCAGATTATTCTTGATACTAGAGTTTAAATAATGATGTTGTCTTTCTGGTTAGCTGCTCGGGATTGCAATTTTTCCCTGTATGTGACTGTAGAATTTCCATTAATGCAGATGGGAAAAGGATACATGTATTGCAGAGAAAATAGAGTTCATGGCTTTTGGCTTGTTATTGTTCCCTGCTGTTGAGAAACAAGGTGAGTATTCTGGTCCAGGTCTTTTATTTGCTGTTTAGTCAACCACAACACAATGTCTTGCTGTGTCTTTTTCAGAATGAATATTTTCAGTGACTGAAGAGAAGCTGAGTCGTGAAACTTAGAATTCTGTCTTGATTTCAGATTTATTGACAAATCTGGTCCTTGTATTTGAGAAGACAAGGGAAATTGCTCAAAAACCAGAGATTTTTGTGAGTAATCATGAATGGGAACTTACAATTTTTATTAGGGTTTTTTTTTTCTTTTTTTCTGAGATATCCCAGTTTAAGTTATCCTGCTTTATATTAGAAATTAATGTATTAAACTGTGGGATTGTAAAACAATATGTGGTTATTTAGCATGTCTTAAGGTTCTGTCAATATACTAGGGCTGTAGTTAGAATGTGAAAGCCACTTAGGTGGCTTTCATTAGGTGTCATTATCTTCTTAGCAAGTTAAGTAACCTATCGCTTCCTGTTTATTCATCAGTATTGTATATAAGGAATAATCAAGTAAGTGATTCAGAACTATTATTTAATTCACATAGTAAGGGAAATTTTTGCAGTAAGTTCCTGAACTGCAAAATTGTAAAGGTATCCTAGTCCTATGGTTTGCTATAGAAATTGATGCAAAGCTAACGTTGACCTCCGTAGGAGCAGGCTACCTGTGAGTAATGGGTTTAATTAGGCTTAACTGTCTTTCCTGTCTGCTCTAGGTGTCCTCTTGTTTTTCTTACTTTTAAGTGTGTAAAGTCCTGAATAATATGCACATTTCATCTTCCATGCTGTCTTTAAAGAGTCTTCATAACATAATTTTAAATTGTCAGTCATGTATATTCTCCTTTTGTTTAGTAATTTCCTTCAGGTCAAGTGGTAAAACATGTGTTTCCTTTTAAGACTAAAAGCTCATTCACCATTTGTGATTAGGTAGTATAGGTAAGAACTCTTCAAACAGCTTCTGGTTTGGTGGTGTAAGGCAGTAGAGGAAGAGACCCACGCTGGATGTCTGTGTCCGCTTTACATCACCTATATTATATTTTGAAGTTATTTAGTTACACAGGTATGATTTCATACATGATTCTTTCTGATTCTGATATTGAAGTTATTTAGTTACACAGGTATGATTGCATACATGATTCTTTCTTAGTAGCCGTTAATGTTTTCAACTCAAAAAGTGAGTTCTTTCTTACGTTACTACTATAGACTCATGATTAAATAGAGATGGTGTTTTGTTAATAAAAGATAGTTTTGTTTTTCAAGGGTCATCGAAGTAAAATAGTTAAACTTGCATGCTGATGTAGCTGAGGTTAGTATGCCTCTTGTCAGAACAAATGCTGTGTTGCTAAATGAAGCTACTTGTTCTTTAGAGCTCATCTCCTTGAGCAGACTCTGAATAGTCCACCTGGTCACAAAATTCAGGTTTCTCTTTATGTCCACAGTTGCTGCCCTACCTAAAAAGAATACAGGCTTGCCTCACAATTAGCGGTTGTAGTATCGTGTTCTAAGGAAGCTCTCTCCTTCATAGAGATAAAATCATGCCTGTAGATTGTAGTTGCGTTATATCTGAGACCAGAAGCTAGAACAAAGTGCTTTAGTTTCAGTAATATCTCTTAAATTTCTGCTACTGAAATACAGACTGTCTCTAAATTGCATAGTAACAGTTTTGTTATCCTTTAATGAAGAAGAAAATGATATGCATATGGAGTTTCAATACATATTGTGCTTTTCAATTTAGGTATAGATCATATGCAAATTTCATTTTTATTGCTGGACCTTTGTGATGGCAGGAGTATTTTTCATAAGTATTGGGGAAGTGTTGTGATGAAACAAGTATTTCACCCTAGTTTCTAGTGTGAACAGCTGTCTTTTCTCCTCTAACTCTGTACTAAATAATTCCAAGTCATCTGACTGCAGTTAAATCATCTTTCAGGCTTGCATTTCTCCTTGAAGATGTCTGTCTAATGTTTAGCGTCCTACACAGTAAATGGTCTGTAAGAGAGGCATCTTAACAGGAATGTCAAAGTGGCATTGTCACAGGTTCGTTTGTTTACTCATTTCTGAGAAGGGTATTGCAGCAGTTTTTCATGAAAGGGGCTCTGCAGTACCCATTAAGTCATAGAGATTGTCCCACATATGCGAGAGAAACACGTAAGACACCAGGAGGCAACCACAATGGCAAATTAGGGTGATGCTGCTGGGAAATACTAGCTGGGACAAGTGGCTACCTGTGCACGAGGGCTACCTTATGAACTGGTGATCATGCATTGCTCAGGATACTGAATGAAACTCAGCATTGCCAGTCTGCTTGGCTTTGCTTGATCATAAGGCTACTCATAAAAGACCCTCTGTGAAAGCACAGAGAACTGCAAAAACTCAAAGTACTGTGGTAGTAGGGTCCATCTGAAAAGATCAGGGATTTATCCTTTTATCTGTAAAAGTTTTTCCTTATAGAACATTACTCAGAAAATTTTTGTAGACAAAACTGTACCTAACTGAGAAATTTAATTTTGAATAGAGAATAACAGGAAAAAAAAAAAAATCAAAATTTGAGTGTTTAATAACATCAGAGCATAATGGTTGGTGACCAGCAGTTTAAAACAAGTTTTCGAAGTCAGCATGACTGCACTCTGTGATGATATGTCACAGCATCCGGAAATCATCTTAGAGCAACATTTGATGAGAATTAATTGTAGCCTTACCGTTGCAAGTTTGTTATCAGATGGGTGCTAACTCATGGCAGGTGTTTGTTTATCTTGATTAGATAATGCTGCAAAGTCTTTGTCACATGGCTGGAAAAATGAGAAGATTGCTTCATGGCAAGAAGTGTATGCTGACAGGGGATGAGTCAGAGCTAGTTAAAAGAGAAGGAAAGTTTTATTTTGATGCATTTTAAGGAGAAAAAATAATACATTTGGAGCACTCATGTTGGTGGTGGTTGGGATTTTTTTTTTGTCCATGCTTTCAACTGAAGTAGGTTCACTACCTGTTTGCTTATTGCATGCATCAGATACAGTAATACTATTACGTACTTATATTTCTGTCAATGTCTAGCAAATATACTTGTGGAGGGGATTAATATGCGTACATTAATGTTATGCTGACGGTGGTAAAAGAACTTGCTAATAGAGTCAGAAAGATGGAAAGAGTTGAAAAAAGTGGATAAGTAAAATGATAATTTTCTTGTTTATTTTTAGCTTCCGTCTTAAAGGTTTTTATTCTCGTGTCCGTATGAATCTAATGCAGTGAATGATAAGAAATAATGAAAGATACTCTGCGCAGTGATGGAAGTCTGCTTCCAAATCAAGTTCTGGCACTGTAGATGTATTGCAACTGGAATTTGATGCCCAAATTACACTGCAGTAGCTATTCTAATGTTGTTAGCGTTTATATACCATAGTTTAAACAACTGTCTTTTGACAGGTAGAACCTAATTAGATGAGGTATTCCTTATCCCCTTATAGATTACCACATTGTCTCAGAAATCAAAACACAGTTTTATTTCAAAGAAAAATGTTATTTTCCATTAAATAGAAATATGTTAAAAACTGAACCCATAAAAATCAAGAGATCTATTTAGATTATAAAATTCCCATTACTTTGTTTTTTAAGAACATAAATGAAGCCGTAGAGCTGTACTTTATTCTGCATAAATTGTAATGATCGCAGTTGTTCATTTAATAACCCCAGCCACTAGCCAGAGATGTCTTTAAAAAAAAAAAATC